>NC_059441.1:8378843-8626343 GCF_021028975.2 Sphaerodactylus townsendi
GGAGGCGAGGGCGTGGAGATGGAAAAGCGGACCCAATTAGTAACCCCCTCTCGGCACACACAAATAATTAGTAACCCACTCTCGGGAACTGGTGAGAACCTGCTGGATCCCACCTCTGATTGTGGGGTATTTTTAACAGAAGCCAGAATGCCAAACTCCATTTTTGGGGGACTAGCAGACCACCTTATCCTCTTGTATGAAAGTGGATTCACATCAGGGCTGAAGGCAAGGTCCTACTTTTGCTAGAAGGGATGTGCTGTTGGTGACCAAGATAACTCATACTAAAGTATTCCCATTTTGGATGCAGAAGCTGGACAAAGGAAGAACACTAACAGGAAGAAAGCTGATTCGTTTGAACGGTGGTCTTGGAGGAGAGTTTTACAGACACTGCAGACTGCCAACAGAACAAATGAATAGTTTCTAGATCACATCAAGTCCGAACGGTCCCTAGAAGCCACATTGACTAAACTGAGGATATCGTACTTTGATCACATTATGAGAATACAAGAACTCAACAGAAAAGTGAATAATGCTAGGAAAAGTTGAAGGCAACAGAAAAAGAGAAAGACACAACATGAGATGGAGCGACTCAACCCTATGAATAAGTGTTGAGAGAGTTTGAAAAACATGAACAAAACTACTCGTCATTAAGGTGGTTTTGTCAAGGGCAACAAGGATGATTGAGGGATTGGAGCACCTTCCTTGTGAGGAGAGGCTGCAGCGTTTGGGACTCTTTAGTTTGGAGAGGAGACGTCTGAGGGGGGATAGGATTGAAGTCTATAAAATTATGCATGGGGTAGAAAATGTCGACAGAGAGAAATTTTTCTCTCTTTCTCACAATACTAGAACCAGAGGGAATACACTGAAAATGCTGGGGGGAAGAATTAGGACTAATCAAAGGAAACACTTCTTCACGCAACGTGTGATGATTGGTGTTTGGAATATGCTGCCACAGGAGGTGGTGATGGCCACTAACTTTAAAAAGGGCTTGGACAGATTGATGGAGGAGAAGTCGATTTATGGCTACCAATCTTGATCCTCTTTGATCTGAGATTGCAAATGCCTTAACAGACCAGGTGCTCAGGAGCAGCAGCAGCAGAAGGCCCTTGCTTTCACAGTCTGCAGGTAAGCTCCCAAAGGCACCTGGTGGGCCACTGCGAGTAGCAGAGAGCTGGACTAGATGGACTCTGGTCTGATCCAGCTGGCTTGTTCTTATGTTCTTAAGTGGAGAACAGTGGATGGGTATGGTCTCCAGAAAATTATTTTTCCCGGCCTTTGTCCTAGTGAATTGGCACGTGGTTGAATAAAATCTAGTAGTTAGTCATATAAAAATTCCTACGCTGTGCCAGAGCAAAGATCCCTATAGCTCAGTGCTCATGTCTTAAGCCACGGTCATCCAGAAAACCGTAGGATGCTCAGAGAGAGAGAGAGAGAGAGAGAGAGAGAGAGAGAGAGAGAGAGAGATCCCATACTGCAGGCCGTCAGTCTCTGTTAATTTGAGCTATACCAATTCTGGAAATGGCATTTCTCAGTGTTATTGTCATTGGATTACTGGGGGAAATGAAATTGTGTCTGGTCAGGTGTCCTTCTCCCCCCCTGTCATTCTTGAGTATTACAAATGATGCAAAGATCAAGGGACAACGCGCACTTGTTATACGTTGGCACGCGAACATCACGCAGCCCCTTTGAATGATAAGGCGCCGTTCGTTCCAAATGCCCTCGTTTGCTCCAGCTATCTAAATTTAGCCATTTTTTTTTGTCAGCAGAAAGAACTTATGTTACAGAAAAGAATGCGAACAGATCTTAGCCATGTCACACCTTATTAGTCACGCAAGCATTTTGAAAGCAAAAGGGGAAGAAACACCACAGTCCACGGATTTGTGGAGGCGGGTCCTCTTTTTTTATTATTGTTGAAAAAATGCCACCCTGAGCCATTTCAGAATTTACTTCGGATCAACCCAGATGGGGTTTAGCGCATTAAATTCTGTGAACAATGCAGCTTTGGGCAGAAGGAATATTTTTTATTCTAGAGGGGGGAGAGAGAGACAAACACACCACCCCCCTGCTTTATCATGACTTGGTGCAGCCTTCCTTTTCCCACTCCGGTGTTCAAAGGCAGAGTATATATTTTGCTGACACTTTTCTTGGTGACTCTTCGGAGTTCTGATTTGGTTCCACCCGCACGATCACTTCAGAGGTTAACTGTGTTGGTTTGCAGTAACCGTTAGAGTCCAGCAGCTCCTTTAATTTTATTTATATTAATTTTATTTTTTGATTCATAGCCCGCCCTCCCCCGCAGGGCTCAGGGCGGCAAACAACAACAATATAAAACAATTTAAAAAATCAACAATCATAAAACTTCAATCAGCATAAAACCAAAAATAACAATAGATGGCAACACCCAGAGGTGGGATCCAGCAGGTTCTCACAGGTTCCCGAGAGTAGGTTACTAATTATTTGCGTGTGCCGAGAGGGGGTTACTAATGGGTGATTTTGCCACGTGATTTTTGCCTTCATTACGCCCCTCCTCTCAGCAGTAGCGCGCAGAACTTGAAGCAGTCTAGCAGGAGGTGCACCGGCGTGCGTGGCAGCCTGCGCCTGCGTGCATTCGTTTCCCACCCAAGGACCGGCGCAGCAGCTGCGTCCTTGCCACAGCCCCGCCCAGGAATGCCCCGCCCCCGGAATGCCTGGCCACACCCCCATCGTGCCCCGCCCAGCCCCATTGGCGCTACGCTACAGTTTGAATCCCACCACCATGGGAAACTGTTACTAAAATTTTTGGATCCCACCACTGGCAACACCCCACCCCCTTCTGCATCCATGGGAGGCCACTGGCAATGAGATTAATTCAAGTCAACCTTGGCTGACCAGATGTAAAAGCCTGGCAGAATAGCTCTGTCTTACGGGTCCTATGGAAACAATATGTGTCCCGCAGGGCCCTGATCTCTCTAGGGAGTCTATTCCACTGAGTGGGGGCCAGGACCATAAAGATCCATAGGGAGCAGCAGTGGCGTAGGAGGTTAAGAGCTCGTGTATCTAATCTGGAGGAACCGGGTTTGATTCCCAGCTCTGCCGCCTGAGCTGTGGAGGCTTATCTGGGGAATTCAGATTAGCCTGTGCACTCCCACACATGCCAGCTGGGTGACCTTGGGCTAGTCACAGCTTCTCGGAGCTCTCTCAGCCCCATCCACCTCACAGGATGTTTGTTGTGAGGGGGGAAGGGCAAGGAGATTGTAAGCCCCTTTGAGTCTCCTGCAGGAGAGAAGGGGGGGATATAAATCCAAACTCTTCTTCTTCTCTTCTCGTAGTAGCCAGTCGGATGTCTTTTGGGCAAGGGACCACCAGCCGGTTGTCCTCCGTCTTTGCCTCCTTTGAGCAGCTGGCTAATTACCTGGCTCTTCTGAGATTCCTGACGGCTCTCCCAGCTGCGCAGCATCAGGCTCTACCTGAGCTTGCAAGGAAGAGCTTGGAGCTGTCTTTCCTGCTTCCATTTCCTTGCAAGGAGCCAACCCTGAGTGCAGAGTGTCTTCAAGCTCAACACCAGAAGTCCTCACTGCCTGGATCAGGGGCTGGCTCGTGACGACCAGTATATTCATGAGGTGGATAAGCAGTGGTGGGATCCAAAAATTTTAGTAACAGGTTCCCATGGTGGTGGGATTCAAACAGTGGCGTAGCGCCAGTGGGGCTGGGCGGGGCACGATGGGGGCGTGGCCGGGCATTCCGGGGGCGGGGCATTAATAATTTCTCTGTTACTGTAAAAAACTCTTATTGTTAAAAAAAAGTTCCTAATTTCCAGCTGGTATCTTTCCGTCCATAATTTAAACTCATTATAGCAAGTCCTATCGTCTGATGCCAACAGAGACAACTACTTCTCCTCTAACTGACTGCCTGTCAAATACTTAATACTTTCAAACACTTAATTTTGTTTCTAGAAATCAAAAGAAGGAGACGTTCCTTAAACAAGGAACTTTACCATATTTCTAAAGCATGTTTTTTAAACAGCCCAACAGGGAGAATTATCCCGTTTTCTACCTTCGCTAACCAGCCACATAGGAAACGACAGGACTTTATGATTTTTGGACCTAATGGAATTTCTAACGGAAAAGCAGACCCAATTAGTAACCCCCTCTCGGCACACACAAATAATTAGCAGCCCACTCTCGGGAACTGGTGAGAACCTGCTGGATCCCACCTCTGGGGATAAGATACATTTGGTGTGTGGAACTATCATGGGGAAAAAATTACCATTAAGGTGAGTGTAAGTAAAGACAACGAGATTATCCTTTTCTGAACTAAGAACTATTAATTTGCAATAGGGATCTGGAAGATCTAGAAAAATTAGGCGGTATCATTAATGAACTAACAGAGCACCTGTCTATTTCTGTTGTTTGGAAACTCAGCTCTTCCTGGGTCCTTTCAATGAAAACGGCAATTGACTCCTGCTTGAAAATATCTGGCTCGCTGAATGACAGCGCTGCAAAACTGCTGTAAAGCTGGAAGAGGTATAGAACGCACATTGCCTTGACAATGATCCTTGTAACAATCTTGTAAGGTAGGTCATCATTGTTATTCTTTTATCGGAGCAGGATGTATTTGCCCACCTAGACAACACACAGTTGTGGCAAAAAGTGATCTAGGACTCCATGGTTCTTTGTTTTTAGCTAATCTGCCTTTTACCCACGAACAATCAAATTAGCTACACTACAAAAATGAGCACATTTTGAAAATATCCAAGCAAGTGTCATGTGATTTACAACTTTTTAAGCATTTAAAAAAATGCTTCCTGCTTGTCGCAGAGACCCATTTTAATATTTAGACTCTACATTCCTTTCTCGTACATTCCTGGAACCAAAGTAGTCTACGCTTTTTTCCATTTTTTGTTTGTTTGTTTTGTAAGTAAGGTTCTGGTTAACATTTGGCCCTGCCAGTTAAAACTCTCTTTTGGACATTCATCTACCTGCTTCTAACTGATTAATCGACTGGTTTAATCCCAACAGAACTTTCGGCCTGTCTAATTTCATGTGCAGACACAATGCAGATGTCCTATGTCTTGTGCAAAAGCAGTCTCTTGCACAAACAGTACAAAACCCTAGCCCAGAGAGGAGCAGCCTGCACTTTTAATAGCCACCTAGCAGGACGAAGTCTGCCAGGTGCAGCTTTTCCCCAGTAGAGGATGCCTGGAAGCCATTACCAGCATCCCAAGATTCCCACCTGATTACAGAACCTCATCTCTCATTGCCAAATCCCGTTAGGCTAGCCCCAAATGACAGATGGCCCCGCCGAACTGCCAGCCAACACAGATGTGATCTCTGTTCATAGATAAACAGTGTGGCTTGTTGTTATACCCAGTAACCTAAATTGTCCTGGCAAAATAAGAGGGGCAGCTGAGGCCACAGTGGGGATGAAAAAGGCTGCCGATATATTTTTTTTTAAAAAAAGAAAGGCTAAATTTTGTTAAAACCAGATCTCCAAATAAACGATTGTAAAATTATGACACTATGCAACGACGATAGCTATAAACGGCTGGCAAATCGGCCTGATTCAGACTGAAATTAGTAATCCATTGTCTGGGATTTGTCAGTCAGCAAAACTGCAAAGGTTGGAAACGGCCCTCTCCTCCTTTCCATTTTTCCTGCCGTGCATTTATTCCGACGCTGTGTATTTTATTCAGCCCCCACCCCCCCCAGCCCCGACATTATATTACTTTGCCATTCTCTCAGGGAGACGGCGGCAATAGTGAGGAACGCTGTGCAGAGATAAAGAATCAATCTAGTCCTACAGTATTGATACGCAGAATACACAGTGAGGCAATCTTTCACCAAACAATTGCTCAGTTAAATTTAACAAAGACTAGCGGGTGGGGGGAAAAAAATCAAAACACACTAAACTCTTAATGAATAAAATGAAAATCGGCATTGAAAAGAGTAACGCTTTTTTTTCCTGCCAGTCTCGTTAATGTCTAATAAAACGATACTGCTCCAGTACCAATGGTGCGATATTCAGTACAAAGAGAGAAAGAGGTTGCATCCAAGTTTGCAGAGTCCAAATTAATATTGCCACCCTAAGAGATGTGGAGAAAGATGGTCCTCTGGACCCTAACCTGGTCACGTGCCCCTTGGGTGACTTCCAGGCAGTGGGTGAAAGAACAAAACAGATCTTTTGGTTGACGTGGTTTAATGTAATGATAGAACTGGGGGTGGTGGATTAGAGTTACTTGCTGATATGTAGCAGTTAAAACACATTCAAACAAAGGTGTCTTCCCAATTGACTATTAATGCATGCTGAACTCCTCGAACCTATGAAGAGACTTCATTTATCCACAACGTCCGAGTATACGAGTCAGGTGGGTCACTGTTTTACTTTGCATTTATTTGGGCTGATTGGCCTACCCCGTATGCTTTGCACTGATGTTTTACTCTTTTAACTTGTTGATGCTTTCTCATTTGGTTGACCGCATTATAAACTGTTTTTGAAAGCGGTAAAGGTTTGGTTTACATCGCCCAGATAAAAAAACAAAATATTTGTCCCATGCTGTGATTGGTGGACAGTCTGGAAAGCCAATAGGTGTCAGATCCATCCAGACAATCATTGTTGTGCTTGCTGTCCCAAATGGATTGACTGGGCTCTACTTGGGACCTACTAGCAGCAGTGGAGCAGCAGTGGCGTAGGAGGTTAAGAGCTCGTGTATCTAATCTGGAGGAACCAGGTTTGATTCCCAGCTCTGGCGCCTGAGCTGTGGAGGCTTATCTGGGGAATTCACATTAGCCTGGGCACTCCCACACACGCCAGCTGGGTGACCTTGGGCTAGTCACAGCTTCTCGGAGCTCTCTCAGCCCCACCCACCTCACAGGGTGTTTGTTGTGAGGGGGGAAGGGCAAGGAGATTGTAAACCCCTTTGAGTCTGCTGCAGGAGAGAAAGGGGGGATATAAATCCAAACTCTTCTTCTTCTCTTCTTTGTTGACATAATTAATAATACATCCTCCCCAAAAGAAAACAGTGACAAAGAATCTCTTAATAACAAAGTGACACTAAAAAATAAGAAAAAAACAGAGCAACCCTTTACAGTGTATGATTTCTAGTAAAAACTTGGGTTGCAGTTAGTCCATTTTGTAGTAGCTATTCAGATTTCTTTTTTTAAAAAAGTCTACAGCTGGGTGGAACGGAATTGATTACTTGTCTTATAATATCAGCAAGATCATATATTGTACACATTTGGAACATACCTTTGGTATTGGTGAGTTAGAATCTTTGTTGTTACTGTAAAAAACCCACATACACAAAAACACAAACACTGAATCAATGTATGAGAATCCACCTCATTTTGTTAATCAAGAGAGTTCTAGTCTACAAAAGCTGATACTAAGAGAAAACTTGTGTGTTTATTTTTGCTGTAACAAACTTAATAAGGCTGCTATGCTAGAATTCTACTTTGCTGTTCTGTAAGGCCCCTTCCGCACATGCAAAATAATTTATTTTCAAACCACTTTCACAACTGTTTGCAAGTGAAATTTGCTATTCTGCACAGCTTCAAAGAGCACTAAAAGCAGTTTGAAAGTTCATTATTCTGCATGTGCGGAATGAGCCTAACTCTTTGAAAAGACATGCTTAGGTTAAATTGTGGAAAGATGCGTTTGTTATACATTACTGGAACAATATATTTTGTAATTGTCATTTTACAGCCATTTAGTGACTGTGCACATTCCTTGGGGCAATAAAAAGTCTATGCCAGAATTCTAAATCTGATCTTAAAACATTGAAAAGTTTGAGAATGATTTCCCCCTTGAATTCTCAGACTGTTTGACTTCATATTGCAAAGTGGGAAACTTTCACAAAGCATCAACTCGACTGAATTCATCCACATGTTTATGTATTATCATTTTTTTTAGTTCTTTATAGTTCACCTTTTTCACTGAACTCAAGGTGCATTACAAAATATGACAAAAACAATTCTGCCAAACGGCAGTGGTTAGACAGGAGTCTCGATGCACCTTAACGACAAACACAGTTTTATTCTAGCATGTGGACTACAGACTAAGGCCCCTCCTGCACATGCAGAATAATGCACTTTCAATCCACTTCCAATGCACTTTGCAGCTGGATTTTACTGTGCGAAATAGCAAAATCCACTTGCAATTGTGAAAGTGGATTGAAAGTGCATTATTCTGCCTGTGTGGAAGGGGTCTAAGACTCTAATCCAGGGGTCTTCAAACTATGGCCCTCCAGATGTTCATAGACTACAATTCCCATGAGCCTTACCACTTGGCCATGCTGGCAGGGGCTGATGGGAATTGTAGTCCATAAACATCTGGAGGGCCATAGTTTGAAGACCCCTGTCTAATCTTTAAAAGCTTCTGTTAAAATAAAAATAACTTATTCTTTAAAACTCCTGTTTGTCTTTTGCTGCAGTTGACTTGCAAAGCAGACTCCTTTGCAGTTGTATATAATAAACTACCAATAGATGGTGCTACTGTGACTTCTTCCTCTGTTATCATCTCCGACCAATATGCAAATCCCATTTCAGGAAGGACCAGTCTGGTCAGGTAGATCTTGAAGTTGGCTTTAACAGGGAAGGTGGAATGACTAGACATCTCCATCCAGGAGAGAATGCAACAAAGGAAATTAAGGCTGCCTTCCTGTGCTTGCTTACCTGAGAGCAATACCTTTGTAATTAATGGAACTTTGCAGAAACACAAGCAGGGCGGTGCTAGAAAAATCTCTGGGAGCCAATGGCCCCTTCCGCACACGCAAAATAATGCGTTTTCAAACCACTTTCACAACTGTTTGCAAGTGGATTTTGCTATTCCGCACAGCTTCAAAGAGCACTGAAAGCAGTTTGAAAGTGCATTATTCTGCATGCGCCGAATGAGCCAATGATTGAGTGGGCGACAGCTGCACCTGCTGTGGTGTTTTCCTTTGGTTTTGGACCAAACGTCCAGTTTTCCTGGCTCCGATACGGAGATAAGCTATGAACGCACAGATTAAATGCACTGCCGTCCGCAATCTCTGAAGGCCATCTATTAGGTATATCATTTTGTGGTTGTGATTTAGGGGTCATTAAAACTGTGAAGCATGTTCTGTTTGAATGTCTGTGGTAGAAGGAGGCTAGAGAGAAATGGGTCAGACCCTGAAGAGATGACGCCCCCCCAAAACTTGTTGGTCTCTGAGGTGCTCCTGTGCTCAAACCTAGCTCTTCAGCTGGTACCTTCTGAAACATCTTGGGGCATGGACAGGGGCTTGGACAGATTTATGGAGGAGAAGTCGATTTATGGCTACCAATCTTGATCCTCCTTGATCTGAGATTGCAAAGGCCTTAACAGACCAGGTGATCGGGAGCAACCGCCGCAGAAGGCCATTGCGTTCACATCCTACACGTGAGCTCCCAAAGGAACCTGGTGGGCCACTGCGAGTAGCAGAGAGCTGGACTAGATGGACTTTGGTCTGATCCAGCTGGCTTGTTCTTATGTTCTTATCTTGCAACAGAAGAAGTTCCAGGGTTGCTCAGAAGGAGTGGGAGAAAGCCAGGACAGAACAGCAGATTTGGAACTGGCACCTGAGCTTTCCCTTTGAAACCAGCGCAAACAAAACAAAATGTCACAATGAAAATGAGTGGGAGAAGTAACAACAAAAACAAATCTTTTGGAATGAAAATGGAGAACATATTGCACGCCCCTCGCTTTGAGTCTTTCCAGCCTAACTGGGGAGAGGAAAGTTGTGCACATTTTAAGTTTCATTTATTTATCTCACTCCTTGCACCATAATTGTTTGTGTGGAATATGTGGCGTTTGGCAGAGGTTTCTTTTTGTAAGGATACAAGCAGGGCCCTGCCCTCGAGGCCTGTCCATGCTAAAATCTAGTCACCATCTCACAAAGCTCTTTGCACAAGTCTTTGAAACGTGGCTAATGAGAACATTGTTGGAGAGAGAATTAAGGGAACCTTCCGATTAAATATACATGAGGAGGATTTTTCTGCAGCAGTTCTAATGAGGCTTTTGTTTATTTTCAGCTAAACACAGCCTGATAAATTGTGTTTGGCTAAATTTAGCAGGGTTTAGCTTTGCAGGCGCTAAAATAAGCCCCCCTCTGACGCTGCCGGAGAATGGTGAGGGGGCTACGGGGCCTGTGTGCCTCTGCACACACACGAATCTGCCTTGCACTGATAGCGCATCTGTTTGGCACACGGAAGGCCGTAGGTTCAATTCCAGGCACCTCCGGTAGAAAGGATCAGGGAGCAGATAACGTGAAAGACTTCTGCCTGCATCAGAGCAGACAATTCTAACTTTGATGGATCAATATTCCAATTTAGTGTAAGGCTGCTTCATAGGTCCTGTTGTTTCCCCACAAGCTCTTTTGCCAAATTGCCAAATATTACAATTGAGTCACCTTTTGTAGATACATGGGCAAATTTTTTTTACAAGCAGTGGAGAATTGGATCACATTTCCGGCAGGTATCAAGTAACTGAATGGTCCCCAAAGCTGGAATAATGTACAGTGGAACCTCAGTAGAACCAGGGGGCAGGCATTGAAAATGCTGGGGGGAAGAATTAGGACTAATAAAAGGAAACACTTCTTCACGCAACGTGTAATCGGTGTTTGGAATATGCTGCCACGGGAGGTTGTGATGGCCACTCACCTGGATAGCTTTAAAAAGGGGCTTGGACAGATTTATGGAGGAAAAGTCGATCTATGGCTACCAATCTTGATCCTCCCTGATCTCAGATTGCAAATGCCCTAGCAGACCAGGTGATCGGGAGCAGCAGTAGCAGAAGGCCATTGCTTTCACAGTCTGCATGTGAGCTCCCAAAGGCACCTGGTGGGCCACTGTGAGTAGCAGAGAGCTGGACTAGATGGACTCTGGTCTGATCCAACAGGCTAGTTCTTATGTTCTTATGTTCTCAGTTTTCGTTGCCTTTGGTTTTCGGTTTAAGTTTTCATTGATTTTTTTGAGTGAAAAATTTGTCTCGGTTTTCATCGATTTGCCTCGGTTTTCATCAATTTGCCGTAAGGGGCGGGGGTTTGTGGAGAAAAATCACCCGGACAAAGCTGTTGCAGGCTGTGTCTAAGGATGGTGACAAAAAACTTTGTCTTGGTTAGAAGTTACTCACTAAAGCAGAATGCGAGCTGATCAGTATTGACACTTTCTGTCGCTAAGGGTCTTTGATAAAAGTACCTTTCAGCAATTTAATAATAACATTAGAAAACACCTTGTGATGTTAACAGTGTTGGACAAGAGCTGGAGACAGCTAGATCGAATTTCCTCTCTACCATGAAGTTTGTTCTGTGGCTTTGGGCTGTCCGTTCTCTTTTAGCCTAACCTACCTTGCAGAGCTGTTGTGAGGACATAAAGAGAGGGAGGGAGGGAGGGAGGGAGGGAGAGAGAGAGAGAGAGAGAGCATGTATTTTGTTCTTTGGAGTCAGGGTAGGATAAAAACGTCATAAATGAAAGCTAGATACTCTGCATTAGTTGAAATGGAGACAGCTCCTGCTAAGCGAAAGTGTACAAGAGATAATAAGAAACTGAAGGTAAAATGGCTGGGAAGCGCGGCTTTAACAGATGTGGCAATTTTTGGTTTGACAACACAGTCGTAAAATGCTCCTTAATAATGCCTCTCATTTGTATTCTAGATTGGATTAATAGATGCAAATGTTTCAGGGATTAAATATGATTTCCTGCTGGCAGGAGTGAGTACATTCAGAGGACACACGAGAATTCTACAGGGATGCTTTTGAGAACGGTTTCTGGGGTTATAGCAATGATATCCTCTGAAAAAAACATTTTTGTCTGTTGAAATTGCACCAAATTTGTGCACATTACGCACGTCTCAGTGCAGGGATGCTTTTGCCGCGACCTTCCCAGACTTCTGGTCACCTTTCCCTATCATGATGGCACTAGGTGGTCTTGTAGCATGTGAAACTTGGAGCTATTTCAACGACATCTCACACAATTTAGATGAAAATATGAATGGTGCAGAGATAGTAGAGAGGAATATTTTTTTTCTCCTAAAAGCTGTAGAATTCAGGGGCACCCTTGAATAGTTGAACAGGCAGCCTGTTGAAGACACACAAAAACAGGCACAACTTCACACAACGGACTCTGGTCATCTCCAGAGGTCTTGCTTCAGCTACCTCTGCTGTTTGAAGCGAAGAAGAAGAAGAAGAAGAAGGAGGAGGAGGAGGAGGAGGAGGAGGAGGAGAAGGAGAAGAAGAAGGAGAAGGAGAAGGAGAAGGAGAAGAAGGAGAAGGAGAAGGAGAAGGAGAAGAAGGAGAAGGAGGAGGAGAAGAAGAAGAAGAAGAAGAAGAAGAAGAAGAAGAAGAAGAAGAAGAAGAAGAAGAAGAAGAAGAAGAAGAAGAAGAGGCGGCGGCGGCGGCGGCGGCGGCGGCGGAGGAGGAGGAGGAGGAGGAGGAGGAGTTTGGATTTATATCCCCCTTTCTCTCCTGCAGAAGACTCAAAGGGGCTGACAATCTCCTTGCCCTTCCCCCCTCACAACAAACACCCTGTGAGGTGGGTGGGGCTGAGAGAGCTCAGAAGAACTGTGACTCGCCCAAGGTCACCCAGCTGGCGTGTGTGGGAGTGCACAGGCTAATCTGAATTCCCCAGAGAAGCCTCCACAGCTCAGGCGGCAGAGCTGGGAATCAAACCGGGTTCCTCCAGATTAGAGACACGAGCTCTTAACCTCCTATGCCACTGCTGCTCTGCCGTGGTTATTACCGGTAGTTTAGAATTAGCCCTTAAAATGGGACCCCCCCGCTCCCCCCTCGTACCTGTGCTAAGAGAGTTGGTTGTTTAAAACCACAAAACTCCCATTTTGATCAGGGAAGGCCGCAGCCGAGTTTAGCGTACCTGAACCAGAAACGAACATCATTTCTCCCCTCCAATTTGAAGCATGTTTTGGTTTTGCTTTTACCATTGAATTGCCCCAAAGTAATCTGCTTACTGTGGGCAAAATTGCTGATTACAGTAAATTCAGAATGGTTATGAACTGTTTATGCTGAAAAATGACTCTCATTAAAGGCTTTGAAAATGCTAATATTGTTAAAGGCTTAGGTATTTTTTTTTTTTAAAAAAAGACCACAGTACTTTTGAAGGGTAATCGTTCTACACATGAGCACAACAATTGTTAAAAAGACACACATTATTTGTCACCGACATGGCATTTTTGATGTGCAAAGGAATTGCGTGCAATCAGCCCCCACACAAGGTTGCAAAACCTGTCCTGGATTCTCCAATCTGCTCTGGATTTTTGGTAGAGCTCACCAAGACCTACCTAAGAATCTACCAAGACCTTCAGGAGTGGGATCCTGTTGTGGTCTCACTCATTCCTAATTCCATATTCCTTTCAAGAAGACTTCTTCTTGCTAGCTTTAGTGAACCTCTGAACACCAGCGGCAGGAGGTAAGATCAGGGGAAGGCATCAGCCTCTGTGTCCTGTTGTTGGCCCTCCATAGGAACTATTCCAATGATGGTGAACCTATGGCATTCCAGTTGTTCGTGAACTACAATTCCCATCAGCCAATTGGCCATGCTGACAGGGGCTGACGGGAATTGTAGTTCATGAACAACTGGAGTGCCATAGATTCGCCACCACGGAACTATTCTTTTCTTCCTAGTGAGAATTCTCTGCCTCTTTCTTCCTGTTGTTTATGTGACAGACATCCCTCAAGTGCCACAAGTCTGGCCAACTGCCCCAGTGTCCAGGGGCAGTGTTTCCCCCTGGTTTGACTGTACTTGCCTGTTTCCCCGAATATAAGACATCCCCTGAAAATAAGATGTAGTAGAGGTTTTGCTGAAGTACGAAATATAAGAGAGTTGAACCAACTCGCTCACAATACTAGAACCAGGGGGCATCCATTGAAAATGCTGGGGGAAGAATTAGGACTAATAAAAGGAAACACTTCTTCACGCAACGTGTGATTGGTGTTTGGAATATGCTGCCACAGGAGGTGGTGATGGCCACTAACCTGGATAGCTTTAAAGGGGGCTTGGATAGATTTATGGAGGAGAAGTCGATCTATGGCAGGGGTATATAAAAGTCATATATAAACAAACAACCCTGAATTCCGTCAGAAAATAACCACAGCCCTAACACTTAACACGCAATAACCATAATCCTTCAAGAAGGGAAACCTGTCTGGGAGGAAAGTAAAAACGGCAGGTAATTTAGCAGCCTGTGAGTACTTTTTATGCAAAATTATTTATGATAGAGATTACAATCATCAAATATTAATCTTTTCCTTTACTCCTGCAATATGGTCAGGGATGGAGAGTTTTCCTGTCCAACTGGGCAGGGAGCGGCTCGAAGATGCGCAGCTGCCTTTGGGGATGCTAGGTGTGTTTTGAAGATAACCCATCTTGGCAGAGAGGCTGGCGAAAATCCTCGCTTGCAGCCCCCTCCCTCCCGCCCCTAGTCTTTATAGCAGGAATGCTAGTTGCAAGAGGGAAGGGACATCTTCCTTTGCTGATTATATCTGCTGCAGAATGCTCCTGTGTTAGCCAAACAGTACATGTTTGGAGAGATGGAAACAGCTATGATTTAAAACACCTGGTCTAGTCCCAGAGGGGAAGGCGTAAAATTCTGCCCACCACATAAACTTGATGTTTTTTGGGGGGAAAAAAGGGAAATACTGTGTATTAATCTTTCTTCTTTGCTTTCAGAATCTTATACCATGGCACCTTCAGAATGCTAAGGCAGCCGAAAAAAGTAAAATGGGAACAGCTGAATGTATTACTTCAATGTTCATTTTTAAAGGATATTTGTTCCCTGTATATTATCCCTACTTTATCTAAGTTTGCAGGCAGATTTTTAGACAGCCACTCTTGCAGATTGTCTTAATAAGAACATAAGAACATAAGAACTAGCCTGCTGGATCAGACCAGAGTCCATCTAGTCCAGCACTCTGCTACTCGCAGTGGCCCACCAGGTGCCTTTGAGAGATCACAGGCAGGAGGTGAAAGCAAGGGCCTTCTGCGGCTGTTGCTCCTGATCACCTGGTAATGATATCACTTTGAAGGTGGCCAATTTTTGCACTTTGTCTCAGCTGATTAGGATGCAGAGGCTTCAACTCTTTTATTAGAGAGAGAGAGAGAAGAGTTTGGATTTATATCCCCCCTTTCTCTCCTGCAGGAGACTCAAAGGGGCTGACAATCTCCTTGCCCTTCTCCCCTCACAACAAACACCCTGTGAGGTGGGTGGGGCTGAGAGAGCTCCAAGAAGCTGTGACTAGCCCAAGGTGACCCAGCTGGCGTGTGTGGGAGTGCAGAGCTGGGAATCAAATCCGGTTCCTCCAGATTAGATACATGAGCTCTTAACCTCCTACGCCACTGCTGCTCCTTAGCTGTCTTGTCTCGCCCTTAACTATGGCCCCTTCCGCACATGCAAAATAATGTGTTTTCAAACCACTTTCACAACTGTTTGCAAGTGGATTTTGCCGTTCCGCACAGCTTCAAAGAGCACTGAAAGCAGTTTGAAAGTGCATTATTCTGCATGTGCGGAATGAGCCTAAGTTAAACATTTTTAGCGTTTTATATATTTTTGTGTTTAGATTGTGCCCTTCTGTTGGCTGATCTTGGACTGTCATAAATGAAATGAATGAATGGAAAAATGGGCTGGGAGGGGCAAACCTCGCCATCTGTATCCCAACCCAAAGACCTTTTTTGCTGAAGAGATTTAAGGCTGCAGCTCTTGGTGGTGGGTCGCCAGTGATGTTTTTGGGGTTGGCAGCAACGCTGTTCCGGGGAGGTTCTGGTCTTCTGGACACGAGATGTAAAATTCAGCTTCCTCTGTGTGAGAGCACCCTCCACCCCCCCATCATATTCCTGTCTGTTTTTGCCAGCAGGATAGCCCACCTCCTGTTCTGCAGAGGGGTTTCTGTGGACTGGACAAGCTCCAAAGCGGAACAAAATGGGAAGCAAAGATTAAAAACCTCGTTGCGCGCTCTCTTTTGAAGCGGCAGCCAGGGATATACATCTGTGGAGGGAAAGTTGGCTTGGCCAACTGCTCCTTTTTGCCAAACCGTGCAAGCAATTTGGCACTGCAGGGCCAGGCTGAAATAAATGCACGAGTTGAACGAGTCCACCGAATCTCTAGGAATCAGAACAGAACACCAACAGAGTCGGGAGGAAGGGTATTCCCAGCTAGGGGGGGATGTGTGTAAAGGAGGATACAAACCAAATGAAGAAGAAGAAGAAGAGTTTGGATTTATATCCCCCCTTTCTCTCCTGCAGGAGACTCAAAGGGGCTGACAATCTCCTTGCCCTTCCCCCCTCACAACAAACACCCTGTGAGGTAGGTGGGGCTGAGAGAGCTCCGAGAAGCTGTGACTAGCCCAAGGTCACCCAGCTGGCATGTGTGGGAGTGTACGGGCTAATCTGAATTCCCCAGATAAGCCTCCACAGCTCAGGCGGCAGAGCTGGGAATCACACCCGGTTCCTCCAGATTAGATACACGAGCTCTTAACCTCCTACGCCACTGCCTAATGACGTGCACACTGGCACCTGTGCATTACTCAATCGTCACACAACTTTATTGCAATGGGATGTGTTCATCGGGCTCTGTACAAAAACCTGGAAATGAAAAAAAAATGAAATTATGGAGAATTCCTAGTCCATGGGTCCTACCTTAGAAGCAAGGCTGGGTAGTGTAGAGCTCCAAAAAAACTACAGAGAAATCTGAATGCAGAGAATTTTAAGCATCAGTGGAGGACCATAAATATACGACATACATCCTGCTCTCCACACAAGAATATATCTTTTCTTAGCTGTGCAATTTTTTTTCACAGCCTCCCCTGCAAAATACAGGTACGTCTGTCCTCACATACTGCAACGGCATCAGCATAGACATTTTCAAAAGATGACGCTGGAGGCCCGCTAGTTAATCTGTCCTGGCCTGCGAGTCATTTGTTCATTCCGCACCAGACTTCAAGCTGCTGGCTTGCTTAGCGTTACATGTGTACACGCTTTCATCTGTCAAGTGTTGCTTCGTGGGCTTGCATTGGCCCCTAGGTAATAGAAGTGCTTGTTTGATACGCTCTCTGATCTTCCCTCAAACACCAGTCTCTCAATTTGCTTTCTGAGGAGCTCCACAATGACCTGGCGGGGAAATGTGTCTTTAATTTGTCCTTTCACCTACTCCTCCGGCGCCGAAAGCATCCATCTCTCCTACTCAGCTATGTGCCTGGAAACGAAGAAAATCTCCACATGCTTTCCATTTGGTTGGACTATTGTGTGTGTGTGTGTGTGTGTGTACATGGTTTTCCCCCCAGAAAATAAATCAAAACCAGTATTTTGTCTTTTGAGAACTCGTTTTCAGAGCAACACTCTTCAAATCCCAGCTGGACACAACAGAAGATTTAAGAACATAAGAACTAGCCTGCTGGATCAGACCAGAGTCCATCTAGTCCAGCACTCTGCTACTCGCAGTGGCCCACCAGGTGCCTTTGGGAGCTCACGTGCAGGAGGTGAAAGCAATGGCCTGCTGCTGCTGCTGCTGCTGCTCCCGAGCACCTGGTCTGCTAAGGCCTTTGCAATCTGAGATCAAGGAGGATCAAGATTGGGAGCCATAGATCGACTTCTCCTCCATCAATCTGTCCAAGCCCTTTTTAAAGCTATTCAGGTTAGTGGCCATCACCACCTCCTGTGGCAGCATATTCCAAACACCAATCACACGTTGTGTGAAGAAGTGTTTCCTTTTATTAGTCCTCATTCTTCCCCCCAGCATTTTCAATGGATGCCCCCTGGTTCTAGTATTGTGAGAAAGAGGGAAAAATTTCTCTCTGTCAACATTTTCTACCCCATGCATAATTTTATAGACTTCAATCATATCCCCCCTCAGACGTCTCCTCTCCAAACTAAAGAGTCCCAAATGCTGCAGCCTCTCCTCATAAGGAAGGTGCTCCAGTCCCTCAATCATCCTCGTTGCCCTTCTCTGCCCTTTTTCTATCTCTTCAATATTTTTTTTGAGATGTGGCGACCAGAATTGGACACAGTACTCCCAGTGCGGTCGCACCACGGCTTTATATAAGGGCATGACAATCCTTGCAGACCAGAAGGATATCCAAATTCGTGGGCTAGCAGTGGCGTAGCTACAATGGGGACATCCAGGGACATTTGTCCCAGGTGCCATCATTGTAGGCCACATGGGGGTGCAAAATGGCGCCCCACATAGCCACGTCCCCCTGCTGGGCCTGGCACAAGTGCCTCAGAAGCCCAGACTACACACAGGTCCACTGGCTCTATATGTTAATAAACGTTGTTTAGCAGGCATGGGGTGCGCAGCCTTGCAGGGCGCGCCGCAGACAGGCCTGGGAGCCATTGTGCCCCGGGCTCTGGTTCCCCTCCCTCTCTCTCTCTCTCTCCCTCCCTCTCTCTCTCTCTCCCCCCTCTCTATCCATCTATCCACCCACCCACCCACCCACCCACCCGGGGGGGTGGGGGGGGGGGGGGGTGGGGGGGGGGGGGGGTGGGGGGGGGGGGGGGTGGGGGGGGGGGGGGGTGGGGGGGGGGGGGGGTGGGGGGGGGGGGGGGTGGGGGGGGGGGGGGGTGGGGGGGGGGGGGGGTGGGGGGGGGGGGGGGTGGGGGGGGGGGGGGGTGGGGGGGGGGGGGGGTGGGGGGGGGGGGGGGTGGGGGGGGGGGGGGGTGGGGGGGGGGGGGGGTGGGGGGGGGGGGGGGTGGGGGGGGGGGGGGGTGGGGGGGGGGGGGGGTGGGGGGGGGGGGGGGTGGGGGGGGGGGGGGGTGGGGGGGGGGGGGGGTGGGGGGGGGGGGGGGTGGGGGGGGGGGGGGGTGGGGGGGGGGGGGGGTGGGGGGGGGGGGGGGTGGGGGGGGGGGGGGGTGGGGGGGGGGGGGGGTGGGGGGGGGGGGGGGTGGGGGGGGGGGGGGGTGGGGGGGGGGGGGGGTGGGGGGGGGGGGGGGTGGGGGGGGGGGGGGGTGGGGGGGGGGGGGGGTGGGGGGGGGGGGGGGTGGGGGGGGGGGGGGGTGGGGGGGGGGGGGGGTGGGGGGGGGGGGGGGTGGGGGGGGGGGGGGGTGGGGGGGGGGGGGGGTGGGGGGGGGGGGGGGTGGGGGGGGGGGGGGGTGGGGGGGGGGGGGGGTGGGGGGGGGGGGGGGTGGGGGGGGGGGGGGGTGGGGGGGGGGGGGGGTGGGGGGGGGGGGGGGTGGGGGGGGGGGGGGGTGGGGGGGGGGGGGGGTGGGGGGGGGGGGGGGTGGGGGGGGGGGGGGGTGGGGGGGGGGGGGGGTGGGGGGGGGGGGGGGTGGGGGGGGGGGGGGGTGGGGGGGGGGGGGGGTGGGGGGGGGGGGGGGTGGGGGGGGGGGGGGGTGGGGGGGGGGGGGGGTGGGGGGGGGGGGGGGTGGGGGGGGGGGGGGGTGGGGGGGGGGGGGGGTGGGGGGGGGGGGGGGTGGGGGGGGGGGGGGGTGGGGGGGGGGGGGGGTGGGGGGGGGGGGGGGTGGGGGGGGGGGGGGGTGGGGGGGGGGGGGGGTGGGGGGGGGGGGGGGTGGGGGGGGGGGGGGGTGGGGGGGGGGGGGGGTGGGGGGGGGGGGGGGTGGGGGGGGGGGGGGGTGGGGGGGGGGGGGGGTGGGGGGGGGGGGGGGTGGGGGGGGGGGGGGGTGGGGGGGGGGGGGGGTGGGGGGGGGGGGGGGTGGGGGGGGGGGGGGGTGGGGGGGGGGGGGGGTGGGGGGGGGGGGGGGTGGGGGGGGGGGGGGGTGGGGGGGGGGGGGGGTGGGGGGGGGGGGGGGTGGGGGGGGGGGGGGGTGGGGGGGGGGGGGGGTGGGGGGGGGGGGGGGTGGGGGGGGGGGGGGGTGGGGGGGGGGGGGGGTGGGGGGGGGGGGGGGTGGGGGGGGGGGGGGGTGGGGGGGGGGGGGGGTGGGGGGGGGGGGGGGTGGGGGGGGGGGGGGGTGGGGGGGGGGGGGGGTGGGGGGGGGGGGGGGTGGGGGGGGGGGGGGGTGGGGGGGGGGGGGGGTGGGGGGGGGGGGGGGTGGGGGGGGGGGGGGGTGGGGGGGGGGGGGGGTGGGGGGGGGGGGGGGTGGGGGGGGGGGGGGGTGGGGGGGGGGGGGGGTGGGGGGGGGGGGGGGTGGGGGGGGGGGGGGGTGGGGGGGGGGGGGGGTGGGGGGGGGGGGGGGTGGGGGGGGGGGGGGGTGGGGGGGGGGGGGGGTGGGGGGGGGGGGGGGTGGGGGGGGGGGGGGGTGGGGGGGGGGGGGGGTGGGGGGGGGGGGGGGTGGGGGGGGGGGGGGGTGGGGGGGGGGGGGGGTGGGGGGGGGGGGGGGTGGGGGGGGGGGGGGGTGGGGGGGGGGGGGGGTGGGGGGGGGGGGGGGTGGGGGGGGGGGGGGGTGGGGGGGGGGGGGGGTGGGGGGGGGGGGGGGTGGGGGGGGGGGGGGGTGGGGGGGGGGGGGGGTGGGGGGGGGGGGGGGTGGGGGGGGGGGGGGGTGGGGGGGGGGGGGGGTGGGGGGGGGGGGGGGTGGGGGGGGGGGGGGGTGGGGGGGGGGGGGGGTGGGGGGGGGGGGGGGTGGGGGGGGGGGGGGGTGGGGGGGGGGGGGGGTGGGGGGGGGGGGGGGTGGGGGGGGGGGGGGGTGGGGGGGGGGGGGGGTGGGGGGGGGGGGGGGTGGGGGGGGGGGGGGGTGGGGGGGGGGGGGGGTGGGGGGGGGGGGGGGTGGGGGGGGGGGGGGGTGGGGGGGGGGGGGGGTGGGGGGGGGGGGGGGTGGGGGGGGGGGGGGGTGGGGGGGGGGGGGGGTGGGGGGGGGGGGGGGTGGGGGGGGGGGGGGGTGGGGGGGGGGGGGGGTGGGGGGGGGGGGGGGTGGGGGGGGGGGGGGGTGGGGGGGGGGGGGGGTGGGGGGGGGGGGGGGTGGGGGGGGGGGGGGGTGGGGGGGGGGGGGGGTGGGGGGGGGGGGGGGTGGGGGGGGGGGGGGGTGGGGGGGGGGGGGGGTGGGGGGGGGGGGGGGTGGGGGGGGGGGGGGGTGGGGGGGGGGGGGGGTGGGGGGGGGGGGGGGTGGGGGGGGGGGGGGGTGGGGGGGGGGGGGGGTGGGGGGGGGGGGGGGTGGGGGGGGGGGGGGGTGGGGGGGGGGGGGGGTGGGGGGGGGGGGGGGTGGGGGGGGGGGGGGGTGGGGGGGGGGGGGGGTGGGGGGGGGGGGGGGTGGGGGGGGGGGGGGGTGGGGGGGGGGGGGGGTGGGGGGGGGGGGGGGTGGGGGGGGGGGGGGGTGGGGGGGGGGGGGGGTGGGGGGGGGGGGGGGTGGGGGGGGGGGGGGGTGGGGGGGGGGGGGGGTGGGGGGGGGGGGGGGTGGGGGGGGGGGGGGGTGGGGGGGGGGGGGGGTGGGGGGGGGGGGGGGTGGGGGGGGGGGGGGGTGGGGGGGGGGGGGGGTGGGGGGGGGGGGGGGTGGGGGGGGGGGGGGGTGGGGGGGGGGGGGGGTGGGGGGGGGGGGGGGTGGGGGGGGGGGGGGGTGGGGGGGGGGGGGGGTGGGGGGGGGGGGGGGTGGGGGGGGGGGGGGGTGGGGGGGGGGGGGGGTGGGGGGGGGGGGGGGTGGGGGGGGGGGGGGGTGGGGGGGGGGGGGGGTGGGGGGGGGGGGGGGTGGGGGGGGGGGGGGGTGGGGGGGGGGGGGGGTGGGGGGGGGGGGGGGTGGGGGGGGGGGGGGGTGGGGGGGGGGGGGGGTGGGGGGGGGGGGGGGTGGGGGGGGGGGGGGGTGGGGGGGGGGGGGGGTGGGGGGGGGGGGGGGTGGGGGGGGGGGGGGGTGGGGGGGGGGGGGGGTGGGGGGGGGGGGGGGTGGGGGGGGGGGGGGGTGGGGGGGGGGGGGGGTGGGGGGGGGGGGGGGTGGGGGGGGGGGGGGGTGGGGGGGGGGGGGGGTGGGGGGGGGGGGGGGTGGGGGGGGGGGGGGGTGGGGGGGGGGGGGGGTGGGGGGGGGGGGGGGTGGGGGGGGGGGGGGGTGGGGGGGGGGGGGGGTGGGGGGGGGGGGGGGTGGGGGGGGGGGGGGGTGGGGGGGGGGGGGGGTGGGGGGGGGGGGGGGTGGGGGGGGGGGGGGGTGGGGGGGGGGGGGGGTGGGGGGGGGGGGGGGTGGGGGGGGGGGGGGGTGGGGGGGGGGGGGGGTGGGGGGGGGGGGGGGTGGGGGGGGGGGGGGGTGGGGGGGGGGGGGGGTGGGGGGGGGGGGGGGTGGGGGGGGGGGGGGGTGGGGGGGGGGGGGGGTGGGGGGGGGGGGGGGTGGGGGGGGGGGGGGGTGGGGGGGGGGGGGGGTGGGGGGGGGGGGGGGTGGGGGGGGGGGGGGGTGGGGGGGGGGGGGGGTGGGGGGGGGGGGGGGTGGGGGGGGGGGGGGGTGGGGGGGGGGGGGGGTGGGGGGGGGGGGGGGTGGGGGGGGGGGGGGGTGGGGGGGGGGGGGGGTGGGGGGGGGGGGGGGTGGGGGGGGGGGGGGGTGGGGGGGGGGGGGGGTGGGGGGGGGGGGGGGTGGGGGGGGGGGGGGGTGGGGGGGGGGGGGGGTGGGGGGGGGGGGGGGTGGGGGGGGGGGGGGGTGGGGGGGGGGGGGGGTGGGGGGGGGGGGGGGTGGGGGGGGGGGGGGGTGGGGGGGGGGGGGGGTGGGGGGGGGGGGGGGTGGGGGGGGGGGGGGGTGGGGGGGGGGGGGGGTGGGGGGGGGGGGGGGTGGGGGGGGGGGGGGGTGGGGGGGGGGGGGGGTGGGGGGGGGGGGGGGTGGGGGGGGGGGGGGGTGGGGGGGGGGGGGGGTGGGGGGGGGGGGGGGTGGGGGGGGGGGGGGGTGGGGGGGGGGGGGGGTGGGGGGGGGGGGGGGTGGGGGGGGGGGGGGGTGGGGGGGGGGGGGGGTGGGGGGGGGGGGGGGTGGGGGGGGGGGGGGGTGGGGGGGGGGGGGGGTGGGGGGGGGGGGGGGTGGGGGGGGGGGGGGGTGGGGGGGGGGGGGGGTGGGGGGGGGGGGGGGTGGGGGGGGGGGGGGGTGGGGGGGGGGGGGGGTGGGGGGGGGGGGGGGTGGGGGGGGGGGGGGGTGGGGGGGGGGGGGGGTGGGGGGGGGGGGGGGTGGGGGGGGGGGGGGGTGGGGGGGGGGGGGGGTGGGGGGGGGGGGGGGTGGGGGGGGGGGGGGGTGGGGGGGGGGGGGGGTGGGGGGGGGGGGGGGTGGGGGGGGGGGGGGGTGGGGGGGGGGGGGGGTGGGGGGGGGGGGGGGTGGGGGGGGGGGGGGGTGGGGGGGGGGGGGGGTGGGGGGGGGGGGGGGTGGGGGGGGGGGGGGGTGGGGGGGGGGGGGGGTGGGGGGGGGGGGGGGTGGGGGGGGGGGGGGGTGGGGGGGGGGGGGGGTGGGGGGGGGGGGGGGTGGGGGGGGGGGGGGGTGGGGGGGGGGGGGGGTGGGGGGGGGGGGGGGTGGGGGGGGGGGGGGGTGGGGGGGGGGGGGGGTGGGGGGGGGGGGGGGTGGGGGGGGGGGGGGGTGGGGGGGGGGGGGGGTGGGGGGGGGGGGGGGTGGGGGGGGGGGGGGGTGGGGGGGGGGGGGGGTGGGGGGGGGGGGGGGTGGGGGGGGGGGGGGGTGGGGGGGGGGGGGGGTGGGGGGGGGGGGGGGTGGGGGGGGGGGGGGGTGGGGGGGGGGGGGGGTGGGGGGGGGGGGGGGTGGGGGGGGGGGGGGGTGGGGGGGGGGGGGGGTGGGGGGGGGGGGGGGTGGGGGGGGGGGGGGGTGGGGGGGGGGGGGGGTGGGGGGGGGGGGGGGTGGGGGGGGGGGGGGGTGGGGGGGGGGGGGGGTGGGGGGGGGGGGGGGTGGGGGGGGGGGGGGGTGGGGGGGGGGGGGGGTGGGGGGGGGGGGGGGTGGGGGGGGGGGGGGGTGGGGGGGGGGGGGGGTGGGGGGGGGGGGGGGTGGGGGGGGGGGGGGGTGGGGGGGGGGGGGGGTGGGGGGGGGGGGGGGTGGGGGGGGGGGGGGGTGGGGGGGGGGGGGGGTGGGGGGGGGGGGGGGTGGGGGGGGGGGGGGGTGGGGGGGGGGGGGGGTGGGGGGGGGGGGGGGTGGGGGGGGGGGGGGGTGGGGGGGGGGGGGGGTGGGGGGGGGGGGGGGTGGGGGGGGGGGGGGGTGGGGGGGGGGGGGGGTGGGGGGGGGGGGGGGTGGGGGGGGGGGGGGGTGGGGGGGGGGGGGGGTGGGGGGGGGGGGGGGTGGGGGGGGGGGGGGGTGGGGGGGGGGGGGGGTGGGGGGGGGGGGGGGTGGGGGGGGGGGGGGGTGGGGGGGGGGGGGGGTGGGGGGGGGGGGGGGTGGGGGGGGGGGGGGGTGGGGGGGGGGGGGGGTGGGGGGGGGGGGGGGTGGGGGGGGGGGGGGGTGGGGGGGGGGGGGGGTGGGGGGGGGGGGGGGTGGGGGGGGGGGGGGGTGGGGGGGGGGGGGGGTGGGGGGGGGGGGGGGTGGGGGGGGGGGGGGGTGGGGGGGGGGGGGGGTGGGGGGGGGGGGGGGTGGGGGGGGGGGGGGGTGGGGGGGGGGGGGGGTGGGGGGGGGGGGGGGTGGGGGGGGGGGGGGGTGGGGGGGGGGGGGGGTGGGGGGGGGGGGGGGTGGGGGGGGGGGGGGGTGGGGGGGGGGGGGGGTGGGGGGGGGGGGGGGTGGGGGGGGGGGGGGGTGGGGGGGGGGGGGGGTGGGGGGGGGGGGGGGTGGGGGGGGGGGGGGGTGGGGGGGGGGGGGGGTGGGGGGGGGGGGGGGTGGGGGGGGGGGGGGGTGGGGGGGGGGGGGGGTGGGGGGGGGGGGGGGTGGGGGGGGGGGGGGGTGGGGGGGGGGGGGGGTGGGGGGGGGGGGGGGTGGGGGGGGGGGGGGGTGGGGGGGGGGGGGGGTGGGGGGGGGGGGGGGTGGGGGGGGGGGGGGGTGGGGGGGGGGGGGGGTGGGGGGGGGGGGGGGTGGGGGGGGGGGGGGGTGGGGGGGGGGGGGGGTGGGGGGGGGGGGGGGTGGGGGGGGGGGGGGGTGGGGGGGGGGGGGGGTGGGGGGGGGGGGGGGTGGGGGGGGGGGGGGGTGGGGGGGGGGGGGGGTGGGGGGGGGGGGGGGTGGGGGGGGGGGGGGGTGGGGGGGGGGGGGGGTGGGGGGGGGGGGGGGTGGGGGGGGGGGGGGGTGGGGGGGGGGGGGGGTGGGGGGGGGGGGGGGTGGGGGGGGGGGGGGGTGGGGGGGGGGGGGGGTGGGGGGGGGGGGGGGTGGGGGGGGGGGGGGGTGGGGGGGGGGGGGGGTGGGGGGGGGGGGGGGTGGGGGGGGGGGGGGGTGGGGGGGGGGGGGGGTGGGGGGGGGGGGGGGTGGGGGGGGGGGGGGGTGGGGGGGGGGGGGGGTGGGGGGGGGGGGGGGTGGGGGGGGGGGGGGGTGGGGGGGGGGGGGGGTGGGGGGGGGGGGGGGTGGGGGGGGGGGGGGGTGGGGGGGGGGGGGGGTGGGGGGGGGGGGGGGTGGGGGGGGGGGGGGGTGGGGGGGGGGGGGGGTGGGGGGGGGGGGGGGTGGGGGGGGGGGGGGGTGGGGGGGGGGGGGGGTGGGGGGGGGGGGGGGTGGGGGGGGGGGGGGGTGGGGGGGGGGGGGGGTGGGGGGGGGGGGGGGTGGGGGGGGGGGGGGGTGGGGGGGGGGGGGGGTGGGGGGGGGGGGGGGTGGGGGGGGGGGGGGGTGGGGGGGGGGGGGGGTGGGGGGGGGGGGGGGTGGGGGGGGGGGGGGGTGGGGGGGGGGGGGGGTGGGGGGGGGGGGGGGTGGGGGGGGGGGGGGGTGGGGGGGGGGGGGGGTGGGGGGGGGGGGGGGTGGGGGGGGGGGGGGGTGGGGGGGGGGGGGGGTGGGGGGGGGGGGGGGTGGGGGGGGGGGGGGGTGGGGGGGGGGGGGGGTGGGGGGGGGGGGGGGTGGGGGGGGGGGGGGGTGGGGGGGGGGGGGGGTGGGGGGGGGGGGGGGTGGGGGGGGGGGGGGGTGGGGGGGGGGGGGGGTGGGGGGGGGGGGGGGTGGGGGGGGGGGGGGGTGGGGGGGGGGGGGGGTGGGGGGGGGGGGGGGTGGGGGGGGGGGGGGGTGGGGGGGGGGGGGGGTGGGGGGGGGGGGGGGTGGGGGGGGGGGGGGGTGGGGGGGGGGGGGGGTGGGGGGGGGGGGGGGTGGGGGGGGGGGGGGGTGGGGGGGGGGGGGGGTGGGGGGGGGGGGGGGTGGGGGGGGGGGGGGGTGGGGGGGGGGGGGGGTGGGGGGGGGGGGGGGTGGGGGGGGGGGGGGGTGGGGGGGGGGGGGGGTGGGGGGGGGGGGGGGTGGGGGGGGGGGGGGGTGGGGGGGGGGGGGGGTGGGGGGGGGGGGGGGTGGGGGGGGGGGGGGGTGGGGGGGGGGGGGGGTGGGGGGGGGGGGGGGTGGGGGGGGGGGGGGGTGGGGGGGGGGGGGGGTGGGGGGGGGGGGGGGTGGGGGGGGGGGGGGGTGGGGGGGGGGGGGGGTGGGGGGGGGGGGGGGTGGGGGGGGGGGGGGGTGGGGGGGGGGGGGGGTGGGGGGGGGGGGGGGTGGGGGGGGGGGGGGGTGGGGGGGGGGGGGGGTGGGGGGGGGGGGGGGTGGGGGGGGGGGGGGGTGGGGGGGGGGGGGGGTGGGGGGGGGGGGGGGTGGGGGGGGGGGGGGGTGGGGGGGGGGGGGGGTGGGGGGGGGGGGGGGTGGGGGGGGGGGGGGGTGGGGGGGGGGGGGGGTGGGGGGGGGGGGGGGTGGGGGGGGGGGGGGGTGGGGGGGGGGGGGGGTGGGGGGGGGGGGGGGTGGGGGGGGGGGGGGGTGGGGGGGGGGGGGGGTGGGGGGGGGGGGGGGTGGGGGGGGGGGGGGGTGGGGGGGGGGGGGGGTGGGGGGGGGGGGGGGTGGGGGGGGGGGGGGGTGGGGGGGGGGGGGGGTGGGGGGGGGGGGGGGTGGGGGGGGGGGGGGGTGGGGGGGGGGGGGGGTGGGGGGGGGGGGGGGTGGGGGGGGGGGGGGGTGGGGGGGGGGGGGGGTGGGGGGGGGGGGGGGTGGGGGGGGGGGGGGGTGGGGGGGGGGGGGGGTGGGGGGGGGGGGGGGTGGGGGGGGGGGGGGGTGGGGGGGGGGGGGGGTGGGGGGGGGGGGGGGTGGGGGGGGGGGGGGGTGGGGGGGGGGGGGGGTGGGGGGGGGGGGGGGTGGGGGGGGGGGGGGGTGGGGGGGGGGGGGGGTGGGGGGGGGGGGGGGTGGGGGGGGGGGGGGGTGGGGGGGGGGGGGGGTGGGGGGGGGGGGGGGTGGGGGGGGGGGGGGGTGGGGGGGGGGGGGGGTGGGGGGGGGGGGGGGTGGGGGGGGGGGGGGGTGGGGGGGGGGGGGGGTGGGGGGGGGGGGGGGTGGGGGGGGGGGGGGGTGGGGGGGGGGGGGGGTGGGGGGGGGGGGGGGTGGGGGGGGGGGGGGGTGGGGGGGGGGGGGGGTGGGGGGGGGGGGGGGTGGGGGGGGGGGGGGGTGGGGGGGGGGGGGGGTGGGGGGGGGGGGGGGTGGGGGGGGGGGGGGGTGGGGGGGGGGGGGGGTGGGGGGGGGGGGGGGTGGGGGGGGGGGGGGGTGGGGGGGGGGGGGGGTGGGGGGGGGGGGGGGTGGGGGGGGGGGGGGGTGGGGGGGGGGGGGGGTGGGGGGGGGGGGGGGTGGGGGGGGGGGGGGGTGGGGGGGGGGGGGGGTGGGGGGGGGGGGGGGTGGGGGGGGGGGGGGGTGGGGGGGGGGGGGGGTGGGGGGGGGGGGGGGTGGGGGGGGGGGGGGGTGGGGGGGGGGGGGGGTGGGGGGGGGGGGGGGTGGGGGGGGGGGGGGGTGGGGGGGGGGGGGGGTGGGGGGGGGGGGGGGTGGGGGGGGGGGGGGGTGGGGGGGGGGGGGGGTGGGGGGGGGGGGGGGTGGGGGGGGGGGGGGGTGGGGGGGGGGGGGGGTGGGGGGGGGGGGGGGTGGGGGGGGGGGGGGGTGGGGGGGGGGGGGGGTGGGGGGGGGGGGGGGTGGGGGGGGGGGGGGGTGGGGGGGGGGGGGGGTGGGGGGGGGGGGGGGTGGGGGGGGGGGGGGGTGGGGGGGGGGGGGGGTGGGGGGGGGGGGGGGTGGGGGGGGGGGGGGGTGGGGGGGGGGGGGGGTGGGGGGGGGGGGGGGTGGGGGGGGGGGGGGGTGGGGGGGGGGGGGGGTGGGGGGGGGGGGGGGTGGGGGGGGGGGGGGGTGGGGGGGGGGGGGGGTGGGGGGGGGGGGGGGTGGGGGGGGGGGGGGGTGGGGGGGGGGGGGGGTGGGGGGGGGGGGGGGTGGGGGGGGGGGGGGGTGGGGGGGGGGGGGGGTGGGGGGGGGGGGGGGTGGGG
This sequence comes from Sphaerodactylus townsendi, assembly GCF_021028975.2. Classification (NCBI taxonomy): domain Eukaryota; kingdom Metazoa; phylum Chordata; class Lepidosauria; order Squamata; family Sphaerodactylidae; genus Sphaerodactylus; species Sphaerodactylus townsendi. The sequence continues at coordinate 8,407,015 of NC_059441.1, forward strand.
GGGGGGGGGGGTGGGGGGGGGGGGGGGTGGGGGGGGGGGGGGGTGGGGGGGGGGGGGGGTGGGGGGGGGGGGGGGTGGGGGGGGGGGGGGGTGGGGGGGGGGGGGGGTGGGGGGGGGGGGGGGTGGGGGGGGGGGGGGGTGGGGGGGGGGGGGGGTGGGGGGGGGGGGGGGTGGGGGGGGGGGGGGGTGGGGGGGGGGGGGGGTGGGGGGGGGGGGGGGTGGGGGGGGGGGGGGGTGGGGGGGGGGGGGGGTGGGGGGGGGGGGGGGTGGGGGGGGGGGGGGGTGGGGGGGGGGGGGGGTGGGGGGGGGGGGGGGTGGGGGGGGGGGGGGGTGGGGGGGGGGGGGGGTGGGGGGGGGGGGGGGTGGGGGGGGGGGGGGGTGGGGGGGGGGGGGGGTGGGGGGGGGGGGGGGTGGGGGGGGGGGGGGGTGGGGGGGGGGGGGGGTGGGGGGGGGGGGGGGTGGGGGGGGGGGGGGGTGGGGGGGGGGGGGGGTGGGGGGGGGGGGGGGTGGGGGGGGGGGGGGGTGGGGGGGGGGGGGGGTGGGGGGGGGGGGGGGTGGGGGGGGGGGGGGGTGGGGGGGGGGGGGGGTGGGGGGGGGGGGGGGTGGGGGGGGGGGGGGGTGGGGGGGGGGGGGGGTGGGGGGGGGGGGGGGTGGGGGGGGGGGGGGGTGGGGGGGGGGGGGGGTGGGGGGGGGGGGGGGTGGGGGGGGGGGGGGGTGGGGGGGGGGGGGGGTGGGGGGGGGGGGGGGTGGGGGGGGGGGGGGGTGGGGGGGGGGGGGGGTGGGGGGGGGGGGGGGTGGGGGGGGGGGGGGGTGGGGGGGGGGGGGGGTGGGGGGGGGGGGGGGTGGGGGGGGGGGGGGGTGGGGGGGGGGGGGGGTGGGGGGGGGGGGGGGTGGGGGGGGGGGGGGGTGGGGGGGGGGGGGGGTGGGGGGGGGGGGGGGTGGGGGGGGGGGGGGGTGGGGGGGGGGGGGGGTGGGGGGGGGGGGGGGTGGGGGGGGGGGGGGGTGGGGGGGGGGGGGGGTGGGGGGGGGGGGGGGTGGGGGGGGGGGGGGGTGGGGGGGGGGGGGGGTGGGGGGGGGGGGGGGTGGGGGGGGGGGGGGGTGGGGGGGGGGGGGGGTGGGGGGGGGGGGGGGTGGGGGGGGGGGGGGGTGGGGGGGGGGGGGGGTGGGGGGGGGGGGGGGTGGGGGGGGGGGGGGGTGGGGGGGGGGGGGGGTGGGGGGGGGGGGGGGTGGGGGGGGGGGGGGGTGGGGGGGGGGGGGGGTGGGGGGGGGGGGGGGTGGGGGGGGGGGGGGGTGGGGGGGGGGGGGGGTGGGGGGGGGGGGGGGTGGGGGGGGGGGGGGGTGGGGGGGGGGGGGGGTGGGGGGGGGGGGGGGTGGGGGGGGGGGGGGGTGGGGGGGGGGGGGGGTGGGGGGGGGGGGGGGTGGGGGGGGGGGGGGGTGGGGGGGGGGGGGGGTGGGGGGGGGGGGGGGTGGGGGGGGGGGGGGGTGGGGGGGGGGGGGGGTGGGGGGGGGGGGGGGTGGGGGGGGGGGGGGGTGGGGGGGGGGGGGGGTGGGGGGGGGGGGGGGTGGGGGGGGGGGGGGGTGGGGGGGGGGGGGGGTGGGGGGGGGGGGGGGTGGGGGGGGGGGGGGGTGGGGGGGGGGGGGGGTGGGGGGGGGGGGGGGTGGGGGGGGGGGGGGGTGGGGGGGGGGGGGGGTGGGGGGGGGGGGGGGTGGGGGGGGGGGGGGGTGGGGGGGGGGGGGGGTGGGGGGGGGGGGGGGTGGGGGGGGGGGGGGGTGGGGGGGGGGGGGGGTGGGGGGGGGGGGGGGTGGGGGGGGGGGGGGGTGGGGGGGGGGGGGGGTGGGGGGGGGGGGGGGTGGGGGGGGGGGGGGGTGGGGGGGGGGGGGGGTGGGGGGGGGGGGGGGTGGGGGGGGGGGGGGGTGGGGGGGGGGGGGGGTGGGGGGGGGGGGGGGTGGGGGGGGGGGGGGGTGGGGGGGGGGGGGGGTGGGGGGGGGGGGGGGTGGGGGGGGGGGGGGGTGGGGGGGGGGGGGGGTGGGGGGGGGGGGGGGTGGGGGGGGGGGGGGGTGGGGGGGGGGGGGGGTGGGGGGGGGGGGGGGTGGGGGGGGGGGGGGGTGGGGGGGGGGGGGGGTGGGGGGGGGGGGGGGTGGGGGGGGGGGGGGGTGGGGGGGGGGGGGGGTGGGGGGGGGGGGGGGTGGGGGGGGGGGGGGGTGGGGGGGGGGGGGGGTGGGGGGGGGGGGGGGTGGGGGGGGGGGGGGGTGGGGGGGGGGGGGGGTGGGGGGGGGGGGGGGTGGGGGGGGGGGGGGGTGGGGGGGGGGGGGGGTGGGGGGGGGGGGGGGTGGGGGGGGGGGGGGGTGGGGGGGGGGGGGGGTGGGGGGGGGGGGGGGTGGGGGGGGGGGGGGGTGGGGGGGGGGGGGGGTGGGGGGGGGGGGGGGTGGGGGGGGGGGGGGGTGGGGGGGGGGGGGGGTGGGGGGGGGGGGGGGTGGGGGGGGGGGGGGGTGGGGGGGGGGGGGGGTGGGGGGGGGGGGGGGTGGGGGGGGGGGGGGGTGGGGGGGGGGGGGGGTGGGGGGGGGGGGGGGTGGGGGGGGGGGGGGGTGGGGGGGGGGGGGGGTGGGGGGGGGGGGGGGTGGGGGGGGGGGGGGGTGGGGGGGGGGGGGGGTGGGGGGGGGGGGGGGTGGGGGGGGGGGGGGGTGGGGGGGGGGGGGGGTGGGGGGGGGGGGGGGTGGGGGGGGGGGGGGGTGGGGGGGGGGGGGGGTGGGGGGGGGGGGGGGTGGGGGGGGGGGGGGGTGGGGGGGGGGGGGGGTGGGGGGGGGGGGGGGTGGGGGGGGGGGGGGGTGGGGGGGGGGGGGGGTGGGGGGGGGGGGGGGTGGGGGGGGGGGGGGGTGGGGGGGGGGGGGGGTGGGGGGGGGGGGGGGTGGGGGGGGGGGGGGGTGGGGGGGGGGGGGGGTGGGGGGGGGGGGGGGTGGGGGGGGGGGGGGGTGGGGGGGGGGGGGGGTGGGGGGGGGGGGGGGTGGGGGGGGGGGGGGGTGGGGGGGGGGGGGGGTGGGGGGGGGGGGGGGTGGGGGGGGGGGGGGGTGGGGGGGGGGGGGGGTGGGGGGGGGGGGGGGTGGGGGGGGGGGGGGGTGGGGGGGGGGGGGGGTGGGGGGGGGGGGGGGTGGGGGGGGGGGGGGGTGGGGGGGGGGGGGGGTGGGGGGGGGGGGGGGTGGGGGGGGGGGGGGGTGGGGGGGGGGGGGGGTGGGGGGGGGGGGGGGTGGGGGGGGGGGGGGGTGGGGGGGGGGGGGGGTGGGGGGGGGGGGGGGTGGGGGGGGGGGGGGGTGGGGGGGGGGGGGGGTGGGGGGGGGGGGGGGTGGGGGGGGGGGGGGGTGGGGGGGGGGGGGGGTGGGGGGGGGGGGGGGTGGGGGGGGGGGGGGGTGGGGGGGGGGGGGGGTGGGGGGGGGGGGGGGTGGGGGGGGGGGGGGGTGGGGGGGGGGGGGGGTGGGGGGGGGGGGGGGTGGGGGGGGGGGGGGGTGGGGGGGGGGGGGGGTGGGGGGGGGGGGGGGTGGGGGGGGGGGGGGGTGGGGGGGGGGGGGGGTGGGGGGGGGGGGGGGTGGGGGGGGGGGGGGGTGGGGGGGGGGGGGGGTGGGGGGGGGGGGGGGTGGGGGGGGGGGGGGGTGGGGGGGGGGGGGGGTGGGGGGGGGGGGGGGTGGGGGGGGGGGGGGGTGGGGGGGGGGGGGGGTGGGGGGGGGGGGGGGTGGGGGGGGGGGGGGGTGGGGGGGGGGGGGGGTGGGGGGGGGGGGGGGTGGGGGGGGGGGGGGGTGGGGGGGGGGGGGGGTGGGGGGGGGGGGGGGTGGGGGGGGGGGGGGGTGGGGGGGGGGGGGGGTGGGGGGGGGGGGGGGTGGGGGGGGGGGGGGGTGGGGGGGGGGGGGGGTGGGGGGGGGGGGGGGTGGGGGGGGGGGGGGGTGGGGGGGGGGGGGGGTGGGGGGGGGGGGGGGTGGGGGGGGGGGGGGGTGGGGGGGGGGGGGGGTGGGGGGGGGGGGGGGTGGGGGGGGGGGGGGGTGGGGGGGGGGGGGGGTGGGGGGGGGGGGGGGTGGGGGGGGGGGGGGGTGGGGGGGGGGGGGGGTGGGGGGGGGGGGGGGTGGGGGGGGGGGGGGGTGGGGGGGGGGGGGGGTGGGGGGGGGGGGGGGTGGGGGGGGGGGGGGGTGGGGGGGGGGGGGGGTGGGGGGGGGGGGGGGTGGGGGGGGGGGGGGGTGGGGGGGGGGGGGGGTGGGGGGGGGGGGGGGTGGGGGGGGGGGGGGGTGGGGGGGGGGGGGGGTGGGGGGGGGGGGGGGTGGGGGGGGGGGGGGGTGGGGGGGGGGGGGGGTGGGGGGGGGGGGGGGTGGGGGGGGGGGGGGGTGGGGGGGGGGGGGGGTGGGGGGGGGGGGGGGTGGGGGGGGGGGGGGGTGGGGGGGGGGGGGGGTGGGGGGGGGGGGGGGTGGGGGGGGGGGGGGGTGGGGGGGGGGGGGGGTGGGGGGGGGGGGGGGTGGGGGGGGGGGGGGGTGGGGGGGGGGGGGGGTGGGGGGGGGGGGGGGTGGGGGGGGGGGGGGGTGGGGGGGGGGGGGGGTGGGGGGGGGGGGGGGTGGGGGGGGGGGGGGGTGGGGGGGGGGGGGGGTGGGGGGGGGGGGGGGTGGGGGGGGGGGGGGGTGGGGGGGGGGGGGGGTGGGGGGGGGGGGGGGTGGGGGGGGGGGGGGGTGGGGGGGGGGGGGGGTGGGGGGGGGGGGGGGTGGGGGGGGGGGGGGGTGGGGGGGGGGGGGGGTGGGGGGGGGGGGGGGTGGGGGGGGGGGGGGGTGGGGGGGGGGGGGGGTGGGGGGGGGGGGGGGTGGGGGGGGGGGGGGGTGGGGGGGGGGGGGGGTGGGGGGGGGGGGGGGTGGGGGGGGGGGGGGGTGGGGGGGGGGGGGGGTGGGGGGGGGGGGGGGTGGGGGGGGGGGGGGGTGGGGGGGGGGGGGGGTGGGGGGGGGGGGGGGTGGGGGGGGGGGGGGGTGGGGGGGGGGGGGGGTGGGGGGGGGGGGGGGTGGGGGGGGGGGGGGGTGGGGGGGGGGGGGGGTGGGGGGGGGGGGGGGGGGGGGGGGGGGGGGGTGGGGGGAAATGGGGAGGGGGGTGGGGGGGGGGGGGGGGGGGGGGGGGGGGGTGGGGGGGGGGGTGGGGGGGGGGGGGTGGCGGGGGGGGGGGGGGGGGGGGGGGGGGGGGGGGGGGGGGGGGCGTGGCGCGGGGGGGGCGTGGGGGGGGGGGGGGGAAACTTTCGCCGCTGTGGTCATGTACAGGAACAGTTCAATATTTATTGGCACTTACCCCTTTCTTATACTTCCTTTTCACTTAATCCCCTGGAATAGCCCCCAAATAACCCATATTGCCTGCCACTTCTGATAACTTCATGCCTCAACCAGGCGACTGGCTGAGAGGCTGAGGCAATTATGGAAGCAGAGAGAGCCCTAACCTGGAAGCAGGACTCGGTGGGACTTAGCGTCCATCTGAGGTGGGATGGAAGGAGGAAGAGGAGGAGGTTTTCACTTGGAATCACAAAAGTTTCCCTTACTGGTCAGCCACTGTGGGCCAAACTGGACAGTACAGCATCCTTACAACTGCCCATGAGGAGGAGGAGGAGGAGGAGGAGGAGGAGGAGAGTTGGATTTATATCCCCTCTTTCTCTCCTGTAAGGAGACTCAAGGTGGCTTACAAGCTCCTTTCCCTTCCTCTCCCCCCACAACAAACACCCTGTGAGGTGGGTGGGGCTGAGAGAGCTTCGAAGAAGGAGGTGGAGTGAAAATTGGAGTGAAAATTAATGAAGGGGGAGTGAAAATTGGGGGTGGGGAGCAACGTTCACAATTTGAAATACACCAAAGATACCACATTACCGGAAGAAAATAGTCTCCAGACTTGAAACAGCGATTGTGGCAAGTTAAAGGAGAAACTTTGAAGAAAAGTTAAAGCAGGACTACAGCTGAACATCAGGAAGACAAAAGTAGTGACTGCTGGAGAATTATTCAGCGTTAGGGTGGACAGTGAGGAAATTGAAATTGTTGAAGACTTTCTATTCCTTGGCTCCATCATGAACCAAAAGGGAGACAGCAACCAAGAATACTTTATTTATGGTCAATGACCAAATATAACCAAGAAATCAGAATGAGTCGCAGACTGGCAAGGGCAGCCATGAAGGAGCTAGAAAAGAAGAAGAAGAGGAAGAAGAGGAGGAGTTTGGAGTTTTGGTTTATTTCCCACCTTTCTCTCCTGTATGGAGACTCAAGGTGGCTTACAAACTCCTTTCCCTTAAGGTAAGTAGGGCTGAGAAATTTCTGAGAGAACCAAGACCGGCTTAAGGTCACCCACCAGGAATGTAGGAGTGTGGAAACACATCTGGTTCACCAGATAAGCCTCTGCCACTCAGGTGGAGGAGTGGGGAATCAAACCCAGTTCTCCAGATTAGAATTCACCTGCTCTTAACCACTGCACCATGCTAAAGTGTAAGGATGTTCACTGGCAAACAAGACTGAGTTATCCATGCCATAATATTACTGTGGGAGTGAAAACTGGACACTGAAAGCTGAAAACTGAAAGTTTTACAGGAAGAAAGCTGGTCAATTTGAAATGTGATGTTGGGGGAGAGTACTACTGATACCACGGACTGCCAAAAAGCTTGAAATCTTCCTAGAAGCTAAAATGAGGTTGTTGTACTTTGGTCACATTATGAGAAAAGACCACCACAACCAATCACAAAATATACTGTATTGTCGAAGGCTTTCACGGCCGGAATCACTGGGGTGCTGTGTGGTTTCCGGGCTGTATGGCCGTGTTCTAGCAGCATTCTCTCCTGACATTTCGCCTGCATCTGTGGCTGGCATCTTCAGAGGATCTGATAGTAGGAATGGAAAGCAAGTGGAGTATATATACTGTGAGGTCAAAAGGTGAGGCCCTCTGAATAGAGTAGCCTGGTATGTGAGTCACAAAGAAGTCTGTAGCCTGGGAGTAACAATGAAGATAGCAAGGTCAATAGGTGAATGCATTTGAATAGAAGTATCCTGGTCTTTGTTTCCTTTGATTGATATTGTCTATAGTTGTCCTGTGTTTGTGTGGAGCTGATTAGTCACTGTCTTTTCTAGAGTTTTTCAACACTGGCAGCCAAATTCTGTTCATTTTCATGGTTTCTTCCTTCCGGTTGAAGTTGTCCATGTGCTTGTGAATCTCAATGGCTTCTCTGTGTAGTCTGACGTAGTGGTTGTCAGAGTGGTCCAGATGCAGGCGAAACGTCAGGAGAGAATGCTGCCAGAACACGGCCATGCTGCCCAGAAACCACACAGCACCCCTGAGATGAACTGGCTCAGTCAAGTAAGCCGTGGCCTTCAGTTTAGTTTAGTTTATTCAATTTATATCCCGCCCTCCCCCGAAGGGCTGGCAAGACCTAAGCAAAGCTGTTGATGACAGAACATTTTGGAGGACATAGATTCACAGGGTCATCACGCATCAGAAGGGAATTGAAGGCACTTAACACACACACACACAATCTGAAATTGTATTTTTCTTTTTACCATGGGAATTTTAAAAATTAAAGGTGGCGATAGTATGTGGCAGATTCCAGAAGATTGATTGACTGGATTTTTTAGGCTGCCCTTCCGCAAAAGGCTAAAAGAATAGCGTTAAAAGAATAATACAATCTCTGAAGGCGGTCACATCATGTGAGAAAGAAGAAGAAGAGTTGGATTTATATCCCCCCTTTCTCTCCTGTAAAGTGACTCAAAGGGGCTTACAATCTCCTTTCCCTTCCCCCCTCACAACAAACACCCTGTGAGGTGGGTAGGGCTGAGAGAGCTCAGAAGAACTGTGACTAGCCCAAGGTCACCCAGCTGGCGTGTGTTGGAGTGCACAAGTTAATCTGGTTCACCAGATCAGCTTCCACAGCTCAATTGGCAAAGCGGGGAATCAAACCCGGTTCTGCAGATTAGAGTGCCCCTGCTCTTAACCACTACACCACGCTGACTTGACCTCTACACCACGCCATAATTACATTACCAAGCAATGTAATTATGTAAACTGGGTGTATTCGCACAGGCTAAAAATCCTCCTTCAAATTTGTTTTTAAACAAAGGCTGGATCAGCATATGTCGGGAGTGCTTCGATTGTGTGTTCCTGCATTGCAGGGGGTTGGACTTGATGGCCCTTGTGGTCTCTTCCAACTCTATGAATCTATGAAATGGCCCGGGCCAGGTGTGTGTAGGGGAGGCCATCAGCCTGGTGGCCAAAATGGCCAGTCCAACTCTGGCAGGATGTCCTTGCACACCTGTTTGGATCTTGGCACAGGTAGGTTTCCTAGTTTCAGCTGCCAGCACAGAGACTCTTAAACGTCTTGGATTTCTTTTTCTTCTTCCGGCAGTGTCAAGCAGTTCCTTTAATGTCCCTTTTTGCAAGATTGTCGTTTCGAAGAAGTTTTATCCTGCCTTGAAAAATGTTTAATCTGCTTTTCCTAACCCTAACCCTAATTCTGCTCGGGGATCCCTCGCCATGCTCTGCCAGCTACACACAATGCGGGGGAATCTAATCATGCCTGGAATTACTATTTTATCGGCTTACCCCACATTTCATATAGCTTGTTTTTCCTAACTCTTAGATATTTTATGTTCACTTGCGAAACTAGTGGCAAGGAGTTGGTCTCTGGACAGATAATGACGGCACAGATAAGGCGGCAAATTGATTTGTTTCCTGAGACGTGGCGCTAACTCACTAGGTGAGCTAAGCTTGATTGTTGGGAGTTGGGCTGCAAATTGTAGCTCTGGGGAACAATTTGAAAATTGCAGAGTCAAACTTTAATAGCTAAAAAAAAAAAATGGGATCGCCCCCAACGCTGAACATTACTGAGGAAGGGCAGGGTAGAAATGTGAGGACTGGATTAATATTCCCCTTCCCCTACTTCTGTAAGGGGTGGAGAATTGTAAGGGACTCTTTTGCAGGTCCTATTTTCCTGACAAAAAAAATAGCGCAGATTATTTTTTATCGTTTTATTTACAACATGCGTGCCCTGCCTTTCTGCCCTTGCGAGCGCCACCAAATCACCTTTTAATCAAAACAAAAAGCAATTAAAATGCATGCAGAACAGAGGTGGGATCCAGCAGGTTCTCACAGGTTCCCGAGAGTAGGTTACTAATTATTTGTGTGTGCCCAGAGGGGGTTACTAATGGGTGATTTTGCCAGGTGATTTTTGCCTTAGTTACGCCCCTCCTCTCAGCTGTAGCGCGCAGAACTTGAAGCAGTCTAGCAGGAGGTGCACCGGCGTGCGTGGCAGCCTGTGCCTGCGTGCATTCGTTTCCGGCCCAAGGACTGGCACAGCGGCTGCATCCTTGGCACAGCCCCGCCCAGGAATGCCACGCCCCCGTAATGCCCGGCCACGCCCCCATCGTGCCCCGCCCAGCCCCATTGGCGCTACACCACAGTTTGAATCCCACCCCCATGGGAACCTGTTACTAAAATTTTTGGATCCCACCACTGATGCAGAACAGAATTTTGGTATGGAAGGAGGGATCATTGAGGGAATACGGAACGAAACAAGTCTTTACCTGCTAGCAGAAAGAGGCGACCGACGGGGACAGATGAATCTCCTTTGGGATTACATTTCTGGCATTGCGACCAATGGTTTCCCCCTCAAATCTATGCATTGGATAGGGAGGGAGTAGTAAAGTATCCAGATGCATAGTCTAGCAGACTTTTTGTAGCATCAACCCCATCCTATGCATTATTTGTGAGCACCCCCCCCAGATCACCTGACAGAAGAAGAAGAAGAAGAAGAAGAAGAAGAAGAAGAAGAAGAAGAAGAAGAAGAAGAAGAAGAAGAGGAGGAGGAGGAGGAGGAGGAGGAGGAGGAGGAGGAGGAGGAGGAGAAGGAGGAGGAGTTTGGATTTATATCCCCCTTTCTCTCCCGTAGGAGGCTCAAAGGGGCTGACAATCTCCTTGCCCTCCCCCCTCACAACAAACACCCCAGGAGGTAGGTGGGGCTGTGAGAGCCTCATAGTCAGGGACTAGCCCAAGGTCACCCAGTTGGCATGTGTGGTAGAGCATGCTTAACCTGGAATTCTCCAGATAAGCTTCCCCCACAGCTCTGTTGACAGAGCAGGGAATCAAACCTGGTTCCTCCAGATTAGATACACTGCTGAGGCTGTGGTGATATGAATCTGTGGTGATATGAAGCTATCTCTGGTTTTATCAGACCATCTGACAACCTTTTGGCTGACAATTCATCTATTTAATGCATCATACCTGTCTTTGGTCAGCACCTTCATCTCCTAGTTCCCACAAATTTCTGAATTTAAAAGGGGGCAAGGCAGGTAGGAGAATTCTCCTAGAAGTAGGAGATTAAAAAAACATGCACTTTAGAAATCCACTGTGTTTTGAGCTATACTCTCCTTATTTAATTAGGGAAATAACAACAGATACTTGAAACACAAACCACATTAAAACATGTTTACATAGGGCTTAATAAGTCCTAATTCATTCTAGCATTCTGGCACGTTGAAATATACAGAATGCTTGCAAAAAAAACCCCGTATTCGTAATGAATGTGTGTAAAATGCCTAGTTAATATTCTTATACAAATTGCTTTGTGAGGAAAACGTGCCAGCTGCATTAAAGTTCCCACACACAATTCACACTTTCTGCTTTTTCTAAAAAAAAAATTAAGTCACATCCATTTAACAGACCGTTCTCTTAGGGATCTGGATACAAATGCCTTTTCGCTGGTCAGATTATTATTTTAAAAGCCACTACCAGTGGTGGCGAACCTTTGGCACTCCAGATGCTATGGACTACAATTCCCATCAGCCCCTGCCAGCATGGCCAATTGGCTGTGCTGGCAGGGGCTGATGGGAATTGTAGTCCATTGGCCATGCTGGCAGGGGCTGATGGGAATTGTAGTCCACAACATCTGGAGTGCCAAAGGTTCGCCACCATGGCACTATACCATTTAAACACTTTAAGCTCCTAAACTTTGCACAAAATAGCACAACCAGTGGGATCCTCACAGATCACATTTTATTTGCCTAACTTCTGCATTGCCTTCTTTGTTCTCACCTGCAACCATCTCCTGCTAGGAGCCTAGGAAGTGTGTCTACGGAGGCATTTGGCTCAGAAATAGCCCCCCTTTCCTTATACAAGTGGGTCCTTGCAGGTGGGACATGTAAGGGAAAGGCTGGATTTCTTCTTCCCCATAGCCTTCGGATAAAACAGTCAAGGGATGTATCTTGTAGCAGTGTGCAGGTAGACCTAAGTCCAGTGGCACCTTAGAAAACAACAAGATCATTACCCTCTGAAATTATCACTCCTGGGGAGCAGCAGTGGCATAGTGGTTAAGAGCAGGTGCACTCTAATGTGGAGAACCGGGTTTGATTCCCCGCTCTTCCACTTGAGCTGTAAAGGCTTATCTGGGGAACCAGGTTAGCTTGTGCATTTCAGCACATGCCAGCTGGGTGACCTTGGGCTAGTCACAGTTCTTCCAAGCTCTCTCAGCCCCACCTGCCTCACAGGGTGTTTGTTATGAGAGGGGAAGGGAAAAGAGATTGTAAGCCCCTTTGAGTCTCCTTACAGGAGAGAAAGGGGGGGGGGATATAAATCTTCTTCTCTTCTTCCTTGCAGGTGAGAGTGGGGGCATGTAAGGAAAAGGCTGGATTTCTTCTTCCCCATAGCCTTCGGATAAAACAGGCAAGGGATGTATCTTGTAGCAGTGTGCAGGTAGACCCAAGTCCAGTGGCACCTTAGAAAACAACAAGGTAGTTACCCTCTGAAATAATCACTGCTGGGGAGCAGCAGTGGCGTAGTGGTTAAGAGCAGGTGCACTCTAATCCGGAGAACCGGGTTTGATTCCCCACTCTTCCGCTTGAGCTGTAGAGGCTTATCTGGGGAACCACTTTGAAGCATTGATTCGGAACATCCCAAAGAATGGCAATATGTCAGATACTTTCTGTGAGTTCATCCTGGAGAATTAGCTGGCCCAAGAGCGTACGGCCTATTGGCTGCCATTTTGTTTCCTGGGACCAACCCGTGCTTCCTTTTGTCGACTAGATCTGAACAAAAAACCACAGCTGGATCCGTCTCACAAAGCCATTCAGAGCTCTCTCCGCATGTTCGTTATCTTCTTGAATAGCCAAGGCCCTTGATCCTACCCAGCTAGGAGCACTAAGTTATAATGGCAGCCTCCTGCCACCGAATGACAATGTCAATTCGCTAACGAGAAACCTGTACAAAATAATTGTAGGTGCTGTTGGCTGAAAGCTGAACAGGGGGCCTACTTGATCTTAAAAGCCTTTCTTTGCGTGCGCTGTCTCTCTCTCTCTCTTTCTCTCTCACTCTCTCTGTGTGTGTCTATCTACCCTACCCTAATAGGTTATTCACGTATAATCCTCTTTGTATTGGGAAGTTTTCATACAACGGTCTGGAGCTGTTATTAATCGCAGCGCATTTGAAGAGTGGGATTATGGACGGACTCAAGGGCAAATTGCTTCCCGCCCGACCCCTGCCCAAGCTGGCATTTGTGTATCCGTGATTACTTGTGGGCTTTTAGAAATGGATGTGTAACCTCAGCTTGTGGGAGTTCTGTGGGGCAGTACTTGGAAGGAGTTGCAAAGAACCAAATTTAAACAAAACAGTTTACTTCTCTTTACAAATAGCATTAAACATCAACATTTAACATTACAATTCAAGGTCCTGTTCAGGTTGCATTTTCAAGTCCTTCTAGTTACAGTCTACTGATACTGCCAAGTCCAATTCTTCTTTGCAAGTGGGTTGGCTCCTGAAGACTCCAAGGGCTTGGTGAACAGGATGCAATGTGATGAAGGTTTCCAGGAGAACTCTCACCCATTACAACCACAAAAAGAAACCCTTAACAAGGTGTCAAGGGCTTATACAACCAAGGTCCGAGTCTGGTAGCCTTGTCTTCTCCAAAGAGCTCTGCAGCCTTTCTGCTGCTCTGAGTCTCCACCCCCTTACTGGTTCAACCCATTCTGGGCATGGGGGTTACATTCTCCCCCACTAAAATTCTGTCGTCTCGACAGTAATTACTATGCAACTCTTGAAATCATTAAACAATGATTTCCCCAGAGATTCCTGTACTTGGAGGAACCACATTTTGTGCATCTGAATGCAGAACATTGTCTTTCCCTTAAGCTTAGCTGCACTGGCAGTTTGCAAAACTTTTTACAGCAAAAGTTGCAATTCAGCCAAGTAGTTTGCAGAAGGGATGGGGGATTGCAACTGGAATCCCTTTCTTCATATAACTTCCAAACAGAATCATGTGCTTCAAATTCACACAGCAACATCACATAACAAAACAGTTATATGGGGATCAAACCCCAACTTGCTGCACACTTCCATTGCAAGCAATTTATATTTGCAATCTCACTTCCAAGCCCCACGCTGGTTGGGCGCCATTTGTAACCTCAGCTTGTGGGAGTTCTGTGGGGCAGTACTTGGAAGGAGTTGCAAAGAACCAAATTTAAACAAAACAGTTTACTTCTCTTTACAAATAACATTAAACATCAACATTTAACATTACAATTCAAGGTCCTGTTCAGGTTGCATTTTCAAGTCCTTCTAGTTACAGTCTACTGATACTGCCAAGTCCAATTCTTCTTTGCAAGTGGGTTGGCTCCTGAAGACTCCAAGGGCTTGGTGAACAGGATGCAATGTGATGAAGGTTTCCAGGAGAACTCTCACCCATTACAACCACAAAAAGAAACCCTTAACAAGGTGTCAAGGGCTTATACAACCAAGGTCCGAGTCTGGTAGCCTTGTCTTCTCCAAAGAGCTCTGCAGCCTTTCTGCTGCTCTGAGTCTCCACCCCCTTACTGGTTCAACCCATTCTGGGCATGGGGGTTACATTCTCCCCCACTAAAATTCTGTCGTCTCGACAGTAATTACTATGCAACTCTTGAAATCATTAAACAATGATTTCCCCAGAGATTCCTGTACTTGGAGGAACCACATTTTGTGCATCTGAATGCAGAACATTGTCTTTCCCTTAAGCTTAGCTGCACTGGCAGTTTGCAAAACTTTTTACAGCAAAAGTTGCAATTCAGCCAAGTAGTTTGCAGAAGGGATGGGGGATTGCAACTGGAATCCCTTTCTTCATATAACTTCCAAACAGAATCATGTGCTTCAAATTCACACAGCAACATCACATAACAAAACAGTTATATGGGGATCAAACCCCAACTTGCTGCACACTTCCATTGCAAGCAATTTATATTTGCAATCTCACTTCCAAGCCCCACGCTGGTTGGGCGCCATTTGTAACCTCAGCTTGTGGGTTCTGTGGGGCAGTACTTGGAAGGAGTTGCAAAGAACCAAATTTAAACAAAACAGTTTACTTCTCTTTACAAATAACATTAAACATCAACATTTAACATTACAATTCAAGGTCCTGTTCAGGTTGCATTTTCAAGTCCTTCTAGTTACAGTCTACTGATACTGCCAAGTCCAATTCTTCTTTGCAAGTGGGTTGGCTCCTGAAGACTCCAAGGGCTTGATGAACAGGATTCCACAGGATGAAGGTTTCCAGGAGAACTCTCACCCATTACAAACACAAAAAGAAACCCTTAACAAGGTGTCAAGGGCTTATACAACCAAGGTCCGAGTCTGGTAGCCTTGTCTTCTCCAAAGAGCTCTGCAGCCTTTCTGCTGCTCTCAGTCTCCACCCCCTTACTGGTTCAACCCATTCTGGGCATGGGGGTTACATTCTCCCCCACTAAAATTCTGTCGTCTCGACAGTAATTACTATGCAACTCTTGAAATCATTAAACAATGATTTCCCCAGAGATTCCTGCACTTGGAGGAACCACATTTTGTGCATCTGAATGCAGAACATTGTCTTTCCCTTAAGCTTAGCTGCACTGGCAGTTTGCAAAACTTTTTACAGCAAAAGTTGCAATTCAGCCAAGTAGTTTGCAGAAGGGATGGGGGATTGCAACTGGAATCCCTTTCTTCATATAACTTCCAAACAGAATCATGTGCTTCAAATTCACACAGCAACATCACATAACAAAACAGTTATATGGGGATCAAACCCCAACTTGCTGCACACTTCCATTGCAAGCAATTTATATTTGCAATCTCACTTCCAAGCCCCACGCTGGTTGGGCGCCATTTGTAACCTCAGCTTGTGGGTTCTGTGGGGCAGTACTTGGAAGGAGTTGCAAAGAACCAAATTTAAACAAAACAGTTTACTTCTCTTTACAAATAACATTAAACATCAACATTTAACATTACAATTCAAGGTCCTGTTCAGGTTGCATTTTCAAGTCCTTCTAGTTACAGTCTACTGATACTGCCAAGTCCAATTCTTCTTTGCAAGTGGGTTGGCTCCTGAAGACTCCAAGGGCTTGATGAACAGGATTCAACAGGATGAAGGTTTCCAGGAGAACTCTCACCCATTACAACCACAAAAAGAAACCCTTAACAAGGTGTTAAGGGCTTATACAACCAAGGTCCGAGTCTGGTAGCCTTGTCTTCTCCAAAGAGCTCTGCAGCCTTTCTGCTGCTCTGAGTCTCCACCCCCTTACTGGTTCAACCCATTCTGGGCATGGGGGTTACAGATGCACGCTTCTTCCTGGTTTGTTTGTTTTTTTTACATTTCCTTGAAACAACAAAAAATTGGAAATGATCTCAAAGTCGGAGGATGCATCACAGAAAAGATTATGGATTGTCATAGGGGAGGCCCTCTGTGGAGTGGCTGAGAAATACATAATGCCCTTCTGGTTTCAAGCTTCCGGGTATGGCACAGATGGAGCAGCGAAAGGCATGTGCGTCCCCCCCTCTTTAGCCACGCCGCAGAACGTGAGAGTGTGCCGGTTTCCAGACTGGATCAGAGAACGGTTATCGAGTGGAAAGTGGGCAGGAGTTGCCAGCTATTACCCCGTGGCATCCGTCTCCCTCAGCTGTCAGAAATTGTCTTGCAGCTACTTAATTAATTTGCTTAACATAAGCAGCATGAATGAGTGCTTTGTGGCTTGGAAGGGAATTAAGAGAGTCTGGGCAGATCGGCACAATGTACTGAAACGCCGTTTGCTCTTTCCAGGGGGACCTTGGGAGTTCTGGTTTCTGAGATGGGGCGGAAGGTCTATCAGCGTCCTCAGCCGCCTTATCAAAAACTACAACCCCCAGAATTCTTTGGAGGAAATTAAGGCAGATGCAGTTACATAAAACCGATGTTAAGCAGTGGTGGGATTCAAAAATTTTAGTAACAGGTTCCCATGGTCGTGAGATTCAAACTGTGGCGTAGCGCCAATGGGGCTGGGCGGAGAACGACGGGGGCGTGGCCGGGCATTCCGGGGGCGGGGCATTCCTGGGCGGGGCTGTGGCAAGGACGCAGTTGCTGTGCCAGTCCTTGGGCGGGAAACGAATGCACGCAGGCGCAGGCTGCCACGCACGCCGGTGCACCTCCTGCTAGACTGCTTTAAGTTCTGCGCGCTACTGCTGAGAGGAGGGGCGTAACTAAGGCAAAAATCACGTGGCAAAATCACCCATTAGTAACCCCCTCTGGGCACACACAAATAATTAGTAACCTACTCTCGGGAACCTGTGAGAACCTGCTGGATCCCACCTCTGGATGTTAGTAATGCTGGCATGCCTTGCATATTGAGCTGTACTGGGTGATTTAACTGGTGAGAAAAAGAAGAGGAGAGTTTGGGTTTATATCCCCCCTTTCTCTCCTGTAAGGAGACTCAAAGGGGCTTACAAACTCCTTTCCCTTCCTCCCCACAACAAACACCCTGTGAGGTGGGTAGGGCTGAGAGAGAGCCCCAAAGAACTGTGACTAGCCCAAGGTCGCCCAGCTGGCACGTGTTGGAGTGCACAAGCTAATCTGGTTCCCCAGATAAGCCTCCACAGCTCAAGTGGCAGAGTGGGGGATCAACCCCCGTTCTCCAGATTAGACTGCACCTGCTCTTAACCACGACACCGCACTGGCTCTCAGTGAGTGAGGGCATTCCTCTTTGGAGTAGTGATCTCTTTCAACTAGCAAAGGTTAGAATTACTTTCCACGACATCCCTGAAATGCTTGAACTCCAAAAACTCTTAACGTGCTCGCGATAGGTTAGTTACTCTCAAAGTGAGGTACAGCAAGTAGTCTCGGGATCATGTCCCCCTACCCCTCAGTGTGAAACCTTCCATGTGAACTGAAACCTATGCTGTATAAATGAGTTGGTCTTGAGGTGATGAAAAGGGTAGGCCAATGGCATGAAGTAGGCTGAGTCAACTGTTTGCGGACTCCAATTCTGTGAGAATGGCCTGGATTAGAAAAAGCTGCATATTAAATGCAATAATTCAGGGGTGGCCAAAATGGTGCCCTTGGGGACCCCAACCTCTTTCCTGGCTTGTACCATGTTTCTTTAGAAAGTAGGTAGGGCAAGATGGATCTTTTGCCCAAAAGCTCTTCTGATTGGCCACTGGAGACCTGATGGGCAGTGCAGATTAACACAACATTGTTCCAGCTACAGCTTCAGTGAGAGTTTAGTTTTATTCTCCGCCGCCGTCATTTTTTTTTAGTGTATTTTTTAAAAAAATAACCCCTCTTGTCCCCTGTGCTTGGGGCTTCCTGGATGCATGCGTGCTTGAGCGTCTTGTGGCTACCATTTTGTGGTTGTGTGTGTCCCTCATTACGTATCAGAATTTCGAAGGTGCCCAGAGACTCAAAAAGGTCAAGGGTTCCCAGCTATAATGTCATATGCAAACTTAGGCCAATGGGGCGGCTCGGAATCCTTATCCTGGAAACCTGGTGGTTCTGGGACCTGATTGGCTCGTTCAGCCTGCGCCTCCCTGTACTGAGATAGCCCCTCAAGCTGTCTGCGCTGTGTGTCTTCTCCTCCCCTGCCCCTTGGCATCAGGGTGCAGATGCTTTGAACCCCTTCCAGAGCATGGCTGGCACGAGCAACACGCGCAAAGCCTCCTTGGCCTTTCCATTTCCCCTCTCCGTGAACAACAGGGGAATTCTTCCTAGCTTGCTCGGCTCCTTTCAACTTGTGCACTCGCTGCTGTAATCGCTACAAAGCTGGCAGCCGTTCCTAGCCTCCTCCACGGCAAGCTAAGATTTTACCCTGATTGAGCTCGGATAATATTTTCACAGCGTCTTCCTTTGTAAAAAGCTGCAACGTTTCACTCCAGGCCTTTTGATTTATTTTGCCATCTGCTGAGAACAGGCTGTTATCAATAGAAGTGATTTCTGATTCCTTTCACATTTGCCGGCGTTTGGCAAGCAGTGGGTAACCTTGAAGACAAGGTGTGAACAATATCCTCAACATATCAACCAGCCTCCTGCGGGTGTCTTAATTGATATCTGAATGAATGTTGCCAAAATCTGAGGGTCCTTCTGGCCTTTCCTGAGAAGAAAGGGCAGATTTGCCCAGAAGGGGGGCTAAGGAATTGACTCCACTGGGATTTACATTCCTTCCTTCCTTCCTTCCTTCCTTCCTTCCTTCCTTCCTTCCTTCCTTCCTTCCTTCCTTCCTTCCTTCCTTCCTTCCTTCCTTCCTTCCTTCCTTCTCTTCCTCCTCCTTTTCCCTCTTCCTTCCTTTTCCTTCCTCCCTCCTCCTCCTCCTCTCTCCCTGCCTGCCCACCTGCTTCTGTCTGCCTGCCTGTCTTTCCCACTGCTCCTGCCTGCCCTGTGGTCTCTTTGGTCTTGCCTTCTAGTTCTTTCTTAGTTCTTCTGTCTTGCCTGTTCTGTCTTTGTCTGCCTTGTCTAGTTCGTCTGCCTGCTGGTCTGCTCTGCCTTGCCTGCCTTGCCTGCCTGCCTGCCTGCCTGCCTGCCTGCCTGCCTGCCTGCGCCTTCCTTCCTTCCTTCCTTCCTTCCTTCCTTCCTTCCTTCCTTCCTTCCTTCCTTCCTTCCTTCCTTCCTTCCTTCCTTCCTTCCTTCCTTCCTTCCTTCCTTCCTTCCTTCCTTCCTTCCTTCCTTCCTTCCTTCCTTCCTTCAGCAGTGGCATAGGAGGTTAAGAGCTCATGTATCTAATCTGGAGGAATCGGGTTTGATTCCCAGCTCTGCCGCCTGAGCTGTGGAGGCTTATCTGGGGAATTCAGATTAGCCTGTACACTCCCACACACGCCAGCTGGGTGACCTTGGGCTAGTCACAGCTTCTCGGAGCTCCTCTCAGCTCCAATTCCTACCTCACAGGGTGTTTGTTAGAGGGGGGATAAGTGAGATTGTCAGCTCCTTTGAGTCTCCCCAGGAGAGAAAGGGGGGATATAAATCCAAACTCTTTCTTCCTTCCTTCCTTTCCTTCCTTCCTTCCTTCCTTCCTTCCTTCCTTCCTTCCTTCCTCCCTTCCTTCCTTCCTCCCTCCCTCCTTCCTTCCTTCCTTCCTTCTTTCCTTCCTTCTTTCCTTCCTTCCTTCCTTCCTTCCATCCATCCATCCATCCATCCTCCATCCATCCATCCATCCATCCAGGGACTCAAGATGGCAAACAAGGCTGTCCCTTTCTCCATTTTCTCACAACAGCCCTGTTAGGTAGGTTAGGCTGAGAATCAGCGATCCAAGGTCACCCAGCTAGCTTCATGTCTGAGTGAAAATTTGAATGCAGGTCTCTTGGTTCTTAGTCCAACATCCTTACCACTAGCTACAAAGTTTCATGGGCTATAGTAAAATCCATCCATTACAACACAAACACACAGCAGAGTTTGAGAACAGTCTTTTGCCTCAATAGGGCCTGCGAAAGCAACATGGGGATACTTGCCAGGCGACAACCCAGGGCTGGGGAGTGGAGTTACACTGAGCTTGTGGGTGGGGGGGAGGTCTATGTTGCAAGACATGCTAGTCTGGAACAAGTTAGCCCATGCCCTTGAAGAATCTGCTAGCCCTCTGCACAGTGCTGAAATGCAAAACAACCAAGCAAAGACAGCCAAACCTGTTTTAAGATGATGCTTGAAGTCTCTAAGGCATAGGTGTCAAACTCGCGCCCCTCCAGATGTTATGGACTACAATTCCCATCACCCCCTGCCAGCAATGTGCTGGCAGGGGATGATGGGAACTGTAGTCCATAACATCTGGAGGGCCGCGAGTTTGACACCTGTGCTCTAAGGCACTGGGGCATAGATTTCCTTTTCTTCCCTCTGCTGTAACTTGTTACTCATTGGAGCAAGTCAGAGGAACAGCTGGTGGGAAAGGGTTGTTGGGACAGTTCAAATGGACTCCAAGGAAAGGAGGGCTGCCTTAAAGATCTGCAAAAGGAACTGCAGGGCAAACGAAAGAGGTGCGTGTCCAGGCCGAGTGGGGAGCGTGACAGAAGGTTGCTGGAGCAAGCTGGGAGTTAGAGGTGAAAAGAGCAGAGGAGGTGTAGAAACGTAAACAGCTCGGGGAGGACAGGACCGAGAGACGGGGCCAGAGGCCACATGATTCTTGCCAGCCTTGCATTTCCTACAAAAAAATAAAAATATTCCAGCAACCCACATCATGTTCACGAGAAAAGAGAAAGAAAGCCAAAAGCATTTTCACTGTACCGTGATTATTCCTTATTTCATGTTATTCGTGATTTTGTTCCTCATATATTTATTTATTTGTTTATTTGTTTGTTTGTCTGTTTGTTATATTTATATACCACCCTCCCCGAATGCTCAGGGCGGTTTCCATCAACAATAAAAAGTTTAAAACATCATATATATAATTTATCTAAAATACATAAAATATTGAACTATAGATGGCTTCAGCTCTTCTATTCCCCTTTATGAACCCACGGGAGGCCGGACGTTTTTATGGCTAGTTGACATCATCCCGGCTGGCCAAACGCCTGGCGGAACAGGTCCGTTTTGCAGGCCCTGTGGAAACTTTGTAAGTCCCGCAGGGCCCTGATCTCACCTGGAAGCCTGTTCCACCAGGTAGGGGCCAGAGCCGTAAAAGCCCTGACCCTTGTAGAGGCCAGCCGGATCACCTTGGGGCCAGGGATCACCAGGGATCACCAGTCCGCCTTCTCCAAGCTTTCTATACCTCTGAACAGAAGGAGACCCCGTGCTGGACCAGTTCAATGGTCTCTCACCCTGTGGCCAATGCTAGCCTTTCAGGTATACTGCCTCTGATACTGGAGGTTCCATTTAGCTATCATTGCAAATAGCTATCAAACATACAGTTGATACTTCTACATCAGCTCAAATAGATCAGGCTGTTATTTTCATGGCCATTTCACACATTACGGAGAAGCAAAGCCTAAAATTTCTATCGGGCTTCCTCTCCCAGCTAAACCTCGCTCCATCTGTCCCTCCTGCTTTCATAATCTGCCTAGGAAAGATTTACAATCCATCTTTGGATCCCAACCCCGAGTCTGAAATTCGCTTGATTAGAAGGTGACACATAGGGAATACAGTTATTCGGGGATTTTAATGTGTTAAGACTTGGCTGGGTTTCTTGCATGTAGGGACTGTCAGAACATGTGTTTAGATGGTCAAAATCTAGATGACAGGTGGACCCTCCTTCCAGCTGGTGCCGTGTGCATAATTAGGGCTGTGTGCATAACTGTACCGTGTGCAAAGTCAGATAAGGCATGGGCACCTGATTGGCACCTGAACTGTATATAGTTGGCACAGACTACAGGGTGAAGTGTGCCTGGAAACACCTGTGGTCTGGCGGAGCACTTTGACGGTAGTTAGCAAATAAACAGAACTGCACGGTGACTGGGTGTCTTTCGGTTCTTGTTTGCATTGCATCCTGCATGGTGACCTACTCACGAGTAAGCCGCTGCTTCAACAGGGACCATTCCTTTTGTATCTTCTGATAGTGACCTAAAAACGGGGTCACTGACCTGGACGCTGTTTCTGCTCCTGAGTATGCCACAACATGAGTCACGAGCTCTCTGTAGACTTATTTGAGGAGAAAGAGGAGTCACTGAACCATAAACATATGAGGCGCATCTTGGACTTTGTTGGGTAAGGTTTCTGGTCCAGTTCACTATCCAAAGGTGTTCCTTCTTCTTGGAGTCCCACTGGAGATGGCGGAAGATGGAAAGGAATTGAGAATAAAACTGCAAGGATTGTCATGCCCTTATATAAAGCCGTGGTGCGACCGCACTTGGAGTACTGTGTTCAGTTCTGGTCGCCACATCTCAAAAAGGATATCGAAGAGATAGAAACAGTGCAGAGAAGGGCAACGAGGATGATTGAGGGACTGGAGCACCTTCCTTATGAGGAGAGGCTGCAGCGTTTGGGACTCTTTAGTTTGGAGAGGAGACGTCTGAGGGGGGATATGATTGAAGTCTACAAAATTATGCATGGGGTAGAAAATGTGGACAGAGAGAAATTTTTCTCTCTTTCTCACAATAGTAGAACCAAGGGGCATTCATTGAAAATGCTGGGGGGAAGAATTAGGACTAATAAAAGGAAACACTTCTTCACACAACGTATGATTGGTGTTTGGAAATATGCTGCCACAGGAGGTGGTGATGGCCACTTACCTGGATAGCTTTAAAAGGGGCTTGGGCAGATTTATGGAGGAGAAGTCGATTTATGGCTACCAATCTTGATCCTCTTTGATCTGAGATTGCAGATAACAGTCCAGGTACTCGGGAGTAACAGCCGCAGAAGGCCATTGCGTTCACATCCTGCATGTGAGCTCCCAAAGGCTACTGCGAGTAGCAGAGAGCTGGACTAGATGGACTCTGGTCTGATCCAGCTGGCTTGTTCTTATGTTCTTATGTTCTTTTGGAGAAGGCAGAAGGAGTCAAAGTTTGTGGCTGCTAACCAGAATGTCACCCCTTTGCTGGGGCAGAGGGTGAAGGTTTGACAGTCCTCAAATCCTTTAGTTCACAGGTGTCAAACCTGCGGCCCTCCAGATGTTATGGACTACAGTTCCCATCATCCCCTGCCAGCATGGCAGGGGATGATGGGAACTGTAGTCCATAACATCTGGAGGGCCGCGAGTTTGACACCTGTGCTTTAGTGGCTCAGTTGGGCTTTGGGCTTTCTCAAATCAACATCTGCTTCCTTTGGGAGCTCTCCGTGGTCCTGTTATCTGAAGTGGGTCTGCTGGACAGCTCCTACTGACAAGCAGTCTAGTTGTAATGCCTTGTGAGCTTGCATTCTGGCTGGATGCTAATATTAGGATAATTTTTATTTGAAAGTGCCCTTAATATATAATGTAGGATGTAAAAATGTAAAGTTTTGAATCTTTCTCCTTACCAGTTTTCTACATTTCTACATTTCTTTGCTACAGCTCGTTCTAATGAGCTCTGGGTGCTGTCAGCTGATTTTATTAAATATTTTTGGATGCCAGCCCAGTATTCACTTCACCTTCAGTTAAGGTGAAATTCTGTCTTTTTTTAAAAAAAATCTTCCATTGATCTTCTCTGTCTTTAAAGTTCCTCCAAAAGGTGTGAGAGCAGACGGCAAACATATAAATTAAGCCAGCAGAAAAGTCAAGTCCTTTCCCCCCTCCTGTCGCTCTGTGAGGGTGTTGGAAAGGCAGAGCGGTTCCAACATAATGGCTCAAATGAATGAGTCCAGCCACTCCACTGGCGGCCTATTCACCTCACTTTGCTGGTCCCTTTGAGAACAGCCTTTGAATTACCCCTTGTTATTTGTAACAAGCCGGTTGCAATCTCGGGTCTCGCCTGTCAGTTCTTAATTTCCTTCATTCTGCTGCAGTGGTTCTCTTCGTCATTTCAGTGTGGTTTTCACAAAGGCGGTTCTAGTGGACTGCGCCTTGTGTCAAGTAGTGAAAAGGGATGGCATCATTAGGATTTTTGCCTTTGGCACAATAATGCTGTATACGTAAGGCTGTAAACTGGAGCAGGGCCTTGTGAAAGCACCACACTACAAATAAGTAAACTCAACAACTGCATGGACAAGGGCCTTCTCTGTTGTGGCCCCCACCGCATAGATTGGTTTGCCTGAGGAGATCAGGGGGCTTCCCACCCTCCGGGCTTTCTACAAACTATGCAAAACTGAATTATTCAAGAGGCCTTTTTGCACAGGAAATAGGGCTGCATTTTAACCAAATGCATCAGGCAGAAGTCTGGGGTGAAGGATGGAGAACAGCTGCAGAAGGCCATTGCTTTCACCTCCTGCATGTGAGCTCCCAAAGGCACCTGGTGGGCCACTACGAGTAGCAGAGAGCTGGACTAGAT
Organism: Sphaerodactylus townsendi; assembly: GCF_021028975.2. NCBI lineage: Eukaryota > Metazoa > Chordata > Lepidosauria > Squamata > Sphaerodactylidae > Sphaerodactylus > Sphaerodactylus townsendi. Next base: position 8,431,085 of record NC_059441.1, read on the forward strand.
GGACTCTGGTCTGATCCAGCTGGCTTGTTCTTATGTTCTTATGTTCTTAACTGTGAGCAATACCACAGGATACAGTTTGTACTGTCTGATGGTATGTAGGCTTCTACAACATAATTTTTGCTTTTGTTAAACACACTGTGTTAATACTTGAACTGTGCTTTCCCACCGGTTGGTTTTCTAGATCTCTACCAGTCAATTGCCTGTTGCATTGTCTCTTGGAGGTCCCACTCTGTGGATTGAACTGATTTATTCTCAGTAATCAATGTGGAGTCCCTATGAGAAAGGCAGACTATAAATAACATAAGGAAGTAGATAAACATATGCATTGCATTGTCGAAGGCTTTCACGGCCGGATTCAACTGGTTGTTATGGGTTTTCCAGGCTGTGTGATCTACCAGACCAGGGGTCTTCAAACTACGGCCCTCCAGATGTTCATGGACTACAATTCCCATCAGCCCTGTAATTGGACCATTCTGGAAGGGGCTGATGGGAATTGTAGTTTGTGAACATCTGGAGGGCCGTAGTTTGAAGACCCCTGTACCAGACCATGGCTCCATAAATTACATTGATAAAACAAATCTGAAGTTTTAAATACTCAATAGAATAGCCTAGAATTCTGCTATTTAAAATCTATGGTTGCATTCATACGGTACAACAAACCGGTGTTTGTTTTCGGTGAGCATGAACTAACCTTTTTCTCCTGACTGTACACTACCCCATCGTTCCCTCTTGTGTGTGAGGTATATTAAAACGCTTCTCGATTTAGAAAGCCTTTGTGCCGGAGCAAACCTGAGTTTGTTTCCCCTCCACAAACTGGGATTGGCATAGTTTAGAAGAAGCAGAAGAAGAAGAGTTTGGATTTATATCCCCCCTTTCTCTCCTGCAGGAGACTCAAAGGGGCTTACAACCTCCTTGCCCTTCCCCCCTCACAACAAACACCCTGTGAGGTAGGTGGGGCTGAGAGAGCTCCGAGAAGCTGTGACTAGCCCAAGGTCACCCAGCTGGCGTGTGTGGGAGTGCACAGGCTAATCTGAATTCCCCAGATAAGCCTCCACAGCTCAGGCGGCAGAGCTGGGAATCAAACCCGGTTCCTCCAGATTAGATACACGAGCTCTTAACCTCCTACGCCACTGCTGCTCCTTCTAGGTGGCAAGGAGGGAACAAATACCAGTCAGGATGTCACAACAAACTGCAGTTTGGTTGAGGCTTTGCAATCCAGGACCTTTCTGCTATGTTTTGGGCAAGGAAGGAGGGCAGAGGCCACGGGGAACAGAGGAGCCCTCAGCAAGCTACATTCCTGCCCATCCAATAGATTTTTGGTGCTGTCTGGTGCAGCCTGTACTTTCTAAACCAACTTTTTCTGATGAGAATTGGGGGAAGTAATGGCTAGGTATTGTAGCAGCTAACACATCAGGATTTTAACAGCTCTCAAGCAGACACCTGAAGTGAGGTGCGATCAGAAGCAACACAGAATGATTCCAGGACACAGAAATTGCAAAATGGATAAAAAGGGTCAGGCTGGAGTGAAATTTAAGACTTTCCACAGGCAAACTAGGCATTTTCAGATTTCATGTTTTCTTTTACTACTTTTGCATTTACATTTTAGAATAACTTTAAAAAAAACAACTTTTCAGTCATACCAGTGCAATGAGAGCCAGGATACATGCTGGCCAGCGAAGGAAACTTTTGTAATTCAAGTGGGATCCATTTTTATTAGTAGACTTGCCTTAAATCTCTGTGCGGGCTTCCCGCAGCTTTCCAGCTCAAACTCTGATTTGAGACCTTTCTCTTCCCAGAGTATTGCTCTGATCCATACATGTCCTTGGTCCCATTTTCCTCACATAGAAAAAAAATATATGAATTGGAGCAATTCTGAGTTCATCTGTTCTTAGGATCTTCTTGAATGTGATATTTGTGCTTGGGTTGAAAAGTAGGCAGAGATGGAAGATTTAAGATACCACTCTCTCCCAGAAACAGTTTTGGCCTGATTGATACATTAAGAACATAAGAACATAAGAACAAGCCAGCTGGATCAGACCAGAGTCCATCTAGTCCAGCTCTCTGCTACTCGCAGTGGCCCACCAGGTGCCTTTGGGAGCTCACAGGCAGGAGGTGAAAGCAATGGCCTTCTGCGGCTGTTGCTCCCGATCACCTGGACTGTTAAGGCATTTGCAATCTCAGATCAAAGAGGATCAAGATTGGTAGTCAGAGATCGACTCGTCATAAGTTTATCCTCGTCGCCAATTGTCATGTCTCAAGAAACAGGAGTCGGAGGAACAAAGGCAATAGTACTTTGTTATTCCATAGCTGCTACTCACACATAGCTTAAAATCACTCTGCAGCTGTGCTCAATATAACACACTTACTAATTACCAATTACAGATTACAGCAGCTGCAGACTCTTAAAACCATACAATACATTACACCCCTTCCCCTAACTCCTGTAATAATCTGGTGCAGGATTCTCTTTTATTTCGCGATGCGTCTCAGCTCGGCTCTGGCTCCTGAGTCTGTGTTTGTTCCTGGTTCTGCAAAACAATTGGACCGCTTTGCTGTTTCCTTATCCGCCATCTCGTCTAAGCCCATGCTTGGGTTCCTTTCGGGGACAATTGGACTGTTACTGCTTCCTCATCCTGCAGCTCCATCCTCTGCCCCTTAACGCCCTAGATTCCCTCAAGGACCTGGGGTTCCCTGAACTCTCTACCCCTGTTTGGACCTGGCACTCTCTTCCTTACTTGGTAAACGTAATGTCTCTGCCGGATCACCTGCCCTTCTTCAGTTTCCACCCTATAAGACCAAAGGGCCCTGTGTTGGCTGCCCTCACAGCCTGCTGGGGACCCAACACGGATATAGCTCCATAATTTCGGACATACACCGTGTCATCCCTATCAAATGTCGAGGGTGCTGTCCAACTTTGGTCTTCTTTTTAGCGGTGATCATCAACTGAATCCGGGATGCATTAGGTCCAACAGCGTCGTAGTTTTCCGATTCATTAGCAGCTCCGCAGGACTCCTCGGTGGCTGTGCGGTGTTATGTGTAACTGTGTTAACAAAATTAAGCCAACCCGGCGGTGCCAATCCCCCCCTCTACTATTACGCGCAATGCATCGCTTTGTTATGCAGCACCATCGCTTCTGCCTGCCCATTAAGTAGCGGATGAAAGGGGCGAGGTAACCTGGCGGAATAACACCGGTAGCCAGGAATGCTCCTGAAGCTCCTTAGATACAAGCTTTGTCCCATTATCCGATACCACCATTATCCGGGGAGGCCATGGGTTGCAAATAACTACGCCAGTGCCCTAATTACTGTTTGTGATGTCATTGACATTACTGGCTCTTCTTCCCCAGCCATTTGGAATATGAATCCACTACAATGAGAAACACCTGGCCCTGGAAGGCCCTGCAAAATCAATATGTACCCTTGACCGCGGTCTTTTGTGGACTCCCGATGATAGGTAGGGGCCTGAGGGTGAACGAGTCGCGATTATCTGACTTACTCCTGCACCTGGCCACCCATTCTTCTATTTCGCTATCCATCTTTGGCCACCACACGCCTTCACGGGCCCAATGCTGCTTCATTCTCACTATTCCAGGGTTGCCCACCATGCAAGACCTCCCAGCACCTAATCCTTAAGCTGCTGGGATCACTACTCTATTTCCCCACAGTAAGCACCCCTTGTGGACAGATATCTCGATGCTGCCTCATTCCGAATAGTCTAAATTTTTCCTCTAACTTGCAATGGCCAACCCTTCCATGCCCAATTCAAGACTTCGAACGGCAAGCACTGGGTGCATGGCTGACCTCTGCTATTTCTGCGGCTTGCACTGGAGGCTCTGATAATGAATTCCAACATCAAAACCTCCAAAAGTGGGGAGTGATCTTCCCTCCTCCTTTGCTTTAATATGGCAAAGCTGACTCAAGCAGCATCTACATGCCCAATTTTCTTTCCGACTGGTGCTGCAAGACATAATCATATGCATTCCAAGAAACATTGCCCACAGCAGCATTCTAGGGGACAATATCTGTGGTGTCTGGGCTCTGGGAAAATAATCCCAGCTTGGCGGCTTATGGTCTATAACCAATCTGAAGTGAATTAGCCCAGCCATACGCGTAATCATGGAAGCTTCTTAACCCCAGCCACTATTGCTAATGCCTCCTTATCTATTTAAGCATAATTGCGGCTCCGTTGCAGACAAGCGTCCTAGAATGTCACGCAATGGTGGAGCTTCCCGCATATCCTCCAATTGATGGCTCAACACTGCTCAACTCCACCGCGGGGAGGCATCATGCGATCAAAATCAATGGCTACACTCTCATCAAAATGAACCAATACGCTTTCTGAGTGACAACAATCTTTTGACATCTCGGTACCTTCTCATGCTGACCGTCCACTGCCACACTGCCAGCTTATCTAATAAAAGCGGTTGCAGTGGCTCTTCTGCTCACCTAATGGCCTTAAGCTTTAAGAATGAATGGTAAGAGATTGCTTAATCCAAAAGTGCCTGCTTAGCTCTTGCTTTGACTGTATTATTGGTGCTGGGGCATCCTGGATGGCCCTCACCTTTACTTCGATGTCAGTTGGATTCCCCTTGCATCTACCATGTATCCCAAAAAAACTCCTTGCGGCTACTCCAAACACACATTTTTCAGCTTGACGCAGCCCTACATCTGAAGCACTGCGGTACTTTTCCACGTACCGTGTCATCAGTTCGCTCCTCAGTTTACTTTTACTATCAAGACATCATCAAAATCACGGTATGACTCCGGCAAGAAGTTTCTTATATCTTCTTCATCAAACTCTGGACCGATTATCCCAGGGCTACACTCCTCCAAATTGCGAGTCGCTTTACTCTGAATGCCCCTGTGAGTCACTATAGTCTGGGCTTCTGCAGTGGCATCATCCACTTCCAGCTGTTGTGGGTATGCCTGCGGCTAGATCTAATTTTTTTGCAAAAACCTTTCCCCTGCCAATGTTATGGCACCAACTGATGACAACTGGCACTGGAGTACGGATGTTTCATAAAATGCCTTGTTAATTGTGCACTTACTAATCAGCACAAAATCTCGGCTTTTATCCCATTATTGGCCTTCAGGGGTCTGGTGGGAGTTTCCACTTTTGCATTTTTTACCACTGGCTCCAATATTCCCTGTTCAATAACCGATCTAGTTCTGCAAATGTCCACTTTGAAGCATAAAGCAAATGGAATGCAGTGATTTTTAGGCGGTATTGGGGGTACCTGGGTGCCTGAAGGATCAAGATACAATGATATAGATGGACCCTTATACTTTGCCCCAGTCCCTCAAGCAAAACACACTCTTAAATTCTTCCACTAAGCACCTCCCATGTTAACTTGTACTAACCTCACTTGAATTCCAGTAATTGCAATTCCCAACCTCTAAAACCAGTCCAACCCCAAGAGGCTCGATCCGCCTTCCTTCAGCACTATGCTATTGCAACAATTTCAAACATCCATCAAACGCAGTGATATTTTACATGGACATTACACATTTTTGCCAACCACAGGTACCCTATGTCGCCGAGTTAATCCGTTAGAGTGGTAAAGTCACACAGATTGAATGTCCCAAGTCACCCTGTAGATAAAAGAATGTTTTATAGAGGTTATTCCGCATGAAACGATGGAGAATGCTGACCCAGAATCCACTTCCATCACACAAAGGGACATCCCTGGATCTTCACAGTCTGCCCCGACAACTTAAAGCTGAATCTTTCGGGTTTACTTGCAGTGGTTAATTACATCTGGCTGCGTAAAGCACCATCCCACACTGCTTTCATGTGGGGGGTATGGCCAGTCCAAACCAGCTACATGGGGACGTAAAGGTGCATCCACAGGGGTAATGTAGCAGATGAGCCCGGGAACATGTCTTCTTGGTCCTGATGCCTTTTTTCTCTGCACACTCCCAATATGCCCCAACGTTTTACAACCAGAAACTGTTGTGCCTCTTTAAAGTTTACACCTTTCTCTCTCATGAGGGCCCACCACAGCTCATACATTTCTCTGTTAACATCCCTCCCCTCTGTTTGTGGTGGTCTTCCCATCACTTCATTGCACCATGCTTGCAGTCTCTGAATTTCACCATTACCCGGGTCTACCACGGTCCCACTGCCAGCTGTTTACACACCCAATCTCACATGTGGGCTCCTGGCTTGTCGCACCTCCCGAGTAGAGGCTGCAGCAGGTTCAAAGTCTCAAGGCTTCTTGGTATGCCGTTTGAAAAGTCAAGTCTGTCTTTGCCAGCAGCAACTTTTGCAATGGGTGCCTCTCTCAGACCACAGAACCAGGGTGATCCATATGAGCATTTCTTCAAATTGGAGAAATTACATTGTTCTGTGCCAACAGCCGGAAGACTGCACCATAATCTGCAATGCCTTCAGCCCCCTCCTGATCACGTTTATGAAGAACACTCCCGTCCTAGCTATTTCTGACGGTTTGGGGGGAATCAGAAAATGGTTCCTTAATGCAGTCGAGGTATTTCTACAAAGCGGTTGTTGCTGATAAGTCTCTTAGGCTATCAATGCTGAGGAGGCGAGGTCAAACACCCCTTCACCACAGAGGCTCAAAAACACCGCGGCTCTCTTTTCCTTTCTGGGTCCTGTTATGCCATTTGTTGCCAGAAGATAAGGGCCCAATCGGACCTCATAACTCTGCCACTTCAAAGGAGCTCCAAATTAAACTGTTCCAGCTGCCCTTGCCCAAGAATGCATGCTAATTTACTCACAGTGCTTAGCTTCCTAATAAAGCTTTGCCGCTAGACTTCGTCATTAAGGGTTTATCACCGATGCATTAGGTAGCCAATTGTCATGTCTCAAGAAACAGGAGTCGGAGGAACAAAACATAGTACTTTATTCCATAGCTGCTACTCACACATAGCTTAAAATCACTCTGCAGCTGTGCTCAATATAACACACTTACTAATTACCAATTACAGTGCAACAGCTGCAGACTCTTAAAACCATACAATACATTACACTGTCCAAGCCCCTTTTAAAGCTATCCAGGTGAGCGGCCATCACCCCCTCCTGTGGCAGCATCTTCCAAACACCAATCACTCGTTGCGTGAAGAAGTGTTTCCTTTTATTAGTCCTAATTCTTCCCCCCAGAATTTTCAATGGATGCCCCCTGGTTCTAGTATTGTGAGAAAGAGGGAGAAATTTCTCTCTGTCCACATTTTCTACCCCATGCATAATTTTATAGACTTCAATCATATCCCCCCTCAGACGTCTCCTTTCCAAACTAAAGAGTCCCAAACGCTGCAGCCTCTCCTCATAGGGAAGGTGCTCCAGTCCCCCAATCATCAATTAATTTCTCCCCACTGGAGGACAGAGCAAGAGGATGCATAGACCCAAGTATTGCTCCCATCGTAGACTAGGTAAGGTCCAGAGGAGAGCAACAACAATGGTCAAAGGTCTGGAATCCATGCCTTATGAGGAGAGACTCAGGCAGATTCCGCACAGGCCAAAAACAGCCGTGTGAAAATGGTATGAAAACGGTGCAAACCCTTTTACACCGTTTTAAACCATTTTACACTGTTTTCACACCATTTTCACGCTGCTGTTTTTGGCCCATGAGGAATCCACCTCAGGGAGCTGGGGATGTTTACTCTGGAGAAGTGAAGGTTAAGGGGGGACATGATAGCCGGGTTTAAATATTTGAAGGGATGTCATGTTGAAGAGGGAGCAAGCTTGTAATGAATTCAAGGTGCAGGAAAAGAGATTTCACCTAACATTAGGAAGAACTTCCTGACTGTCAGGGCTGTTTGACAGTGGAATGCACTGCCTCGGAGCATGGTGGAGTCTCCTTCTTTGGAGGTCCTTAAAGAGAGGCTGGATGGCCATCTGACAGGAATGCTTTGATTGTGTGTTCCTGCATTGCAGGGGGTTGGACTTGATGGCCCTTGGAGTCTCTTCCCACTCTATGATTCTATAGATGCTGAGTCAAGCCATTCCTCCAGCATTTCCAGATGCAGAAAGGATTGATTTTGCACAGAGAGTTTCACTGCCCCTATATGCCATGTAACTATTCAACAGTTGGATCCATCTTTTCCTAGCAGTCAGCCTACCTTTAAGGTGTCCTTGCAGTCACACTTTCAACAAAGATTTTAATATTTAAAAAGAACCCCCCAAAATATTTGCTCAAAACTGTAACATTGAAGAGAGAGGGGCACCTTTTGAGCTGAGAGAGAGAGAGAGAGAGTAATTAAACCCAGCGCCCATTTGAAGTGGATGCATTGAAGTCAAATCAAAATCAAAAGCAATATGCTAATTACAAAAAACATCCATCAAGCGGCATCTCTCGGAGATGATAGCCCCGCACTTTGTCAGAACTTCTTGAAGTCTACGAGAAATTCAAAAATTACCCTTGAAAGTCCTCAGCTGGAGAGACCTTCTAACGGGAGACATAAAAGGGCATCGGAGCACATCAGTGAGCGGAGAGTCTGGCTTGGTGCTTCGCTTTGCCCCTCCGAGTGCTTCAATCGCGGGAAAACTTGCAAAACAAGCCTCCGCATCGCCAGCCCGGCTCATTAGCGCCGGTCCCCAAAGCAACATCCGTCAGGCTAGCTGCACGTTTGGGGCCCTCGTTAGCTTATGCCGAGTAAATCAAAACCTTGCCCAAAAGTTACTCTTGCAGGAATGGCCCTCGAAAATTCGAAGCAGCCCTCTCCTCGAACTCGCTTAAAGACTCTGGTGAAGACATTCCTTCGCCAGCACTGTCCGTAAGAGAAGGAAGGAAATTCTCTAGCTAGAAAAGAGTGGGCAGGGGTGTCGTTCATACACTTCTTTTCTTAGCCAACCAGCTGTTAGTTGCTATGTTATTTCCACAACCAGCCTGCAAGGAAGGTGAAACTAAGGCGCACATTCAGAATAATGCACTTTCAAACTGCTTTCAGTGCTCTTTGAAGCTGTGTGGAATGGCAAAATCCACTTGCAAACAGTTGTGAAAGTGTTGTCGAAGGCTTTCATGGCCGAAATCACTTGGGTGCTGTGTGGTTTCCGGGCTGTATGGCCGTGTTCTAGCAGCATTCTCTCCTGACGTTTCGCCTGCATCTGTGGCTGGCATCTTCAGAGGAAAGATGCCAGCCTCTGAAGATGCCAGCCACAGATGCAGGCGAAACGTCAGGAGAGAATGCTGCTAGAACACGGCCATACAGCCCGGAAACCACACAGCACCCAAGTTGTGAAAGTGGTTTGAAAACGCATTATTTTGCGTGTGCGGAAGGGGCCACAGAGTGCCCAAAGATGATCCAGAGAGCTTTCTGGCCAAGTAGGAATGTCAACCACAGTCTCCTTGTTTCTAGTCTGACAATTACACTAGGGGTGGCCAACCCATGGAGCTCCAGATGTTCATGAACTACAATTCCCATCAGCCCCTGCCAGCATGGCCAACTGACAATGAGATAGGGCAAGGAAATTAACAGCGTCAGGGCATCAGGAAATAATATAATTCATCCCTTCAACTGCAGAGATGGTGGTTGACAGGTGGTGGTTATTCAGATCACATCACCCCTGTGCTGCGCTGCCTGCACTGGCTCCCAGTGGAGTTCCGGATCGTTTTCAAGGTGTTGGTAATGACCTTTAAGGCCTTATGCGGCATGGGGCCCTCATACCCTCTGGGGACCGCATCACCCCTTATGTCCCCAAACAGGCGCTGCGTTAGGCGTGGGGAAGCTACTGGAGATCCCTGGCCTGCGATGGATGCGGCTGGCCTCACGACCAGACCCGGGGCGCTGGCCCCTGCACCTGGTGGAATGCTCTTCACTCCAGCTGTCGGGCCCTGCGGACGCCCGGTGAGTTCCGCCAGGGCCTGCAAGACCGAGCTATTCCGAGACCTTTGGGGGGGGGCTGGCGCGGTTCTACCACCCCCCCATGAAGCTGCGTTTCCATCTGGCGGGCCCTGGTTTTCCATCTTGGGCCGACCTATCCCCTCCCATTGTACCTCTAGTCGAGCTCTGATATTTTTAACCAGTATGTAATTGAAATGCGCTTTTAAGTTTTAAGTTTTACGTTTTAATGAATTAAGCTGCACTCTTGTACTTGATAGGTTTTATTGATTGTTATTGAATGTGCATTGCAGGCGCCTCAATTGCCGAGGGGTGAGGCGGCTTATAAATCTCATTATAAATAAATAAATAAATAAATAAATAAATAAATAAATAACTTGATGCCAGGTTGCCATGTTTATGGCAGCCCCGTGTTTCTCATCCACAGCTGTAACTCAGTTGGAAAACTTTGCAAAAACTTGGGTAAGTTGATGATGATGGAGTCTTTTTTAAAAATCTGGGACAGATCTTGCCTTTATGGCAAGCCATGGGATTCAGGCTGTGAAGTTGTATAACCAGTGGCTGGTGAACCACAACGTACATGTGTTAAAATGTACCCACTAAATAAAGCCGTCTGGACAAATTGTTCTTGAGGTGTGCTAAGGAAAGTGTGCACCTCGGGGTTTTCACAGCCCATTTAAAGATTCTTCCTACACATTTTTTAGCTCCTGTACATTATGGATTAAGTTAGATCTTGATCCTCCTCGAACCTGAGTTCTTGTAGAGTAACCAGCCATCTATACGGAGGCAAAACTGAGGCACACGTTTATTTTATTATTATTATTTATTATTTATTCAATTTAATAGACCGCCCTGCCCCCGAAGCGCTCAGGGTGGTTCACAAAACAATCAAACACTTAAATACATCAGATTGTTTCAATTAAAACAATAGATAAATTAAACATTAAAACACTAGCAGCAGTAACCTTCCACAATTAAAATAAGAAGGTGATGTCCGGTATTAACCCCCCGGGAGGGGACTGGCCGATATTTAAGGTATATTTTAAAATATACCTTAAACAAATACATACGCCTACCTAACTTGATATTATACCAGAGAGCCAGCGCGGTCTAGTGGTTAAAAGCAGGTGGATTCTAATCTGCAGAACCAGATGCCAGCCACAGATGCAGGCGAAACGTCAGGAGAAAATGCTACCAGAACACGGCCATACAGCCCGGAAACTCCACAACACCTTAATCAAAATATGATTCATCAGGCTGGTTTATAAATGTCCAAATGAATCTGAAGAATGCCAGTGGGGTATCATGGTTAAGAGCAGGTGGATTCTAATCTGGAGAACCAGGTTTGATTCCCCACTCCTCCACCTGAGTGGCAGAGGCTTATCTGGTGAACCAGGTGTGTTTCCGCACTCCTACATTCCTGCTGGGTGACCTCCTTGGGCTAGTCACAGTTCTCTTTGAACCCTCTCAGCCCCACCTGCCTCACAAGGTGTCTGTTGTGGGGAGAAGGAAAGAAAGGAGCTTGTAAGCCACCCTGAGTCTCCTTACAGGAGATAAAGGTGGGGTACAAAACCAAACTTTTCTTCTTTTTCTTCAAGTGGAAGTTTATAAATTAGGCCTGTCAAATTCCAACTTAGTGATTTTTTTTAAAAAGAAATAAAATTACCAATTGTTGCTGAATTTTAATGGATTGAGAACTGAGCACAATCCAAGGCCCCTTCCGCACACGCAAAATAATGCGTTTTCAAACCACTTTCACAACTGTTTGCAAGTGGATTTTGCCGTTCCGCACAGCTTCAAAGAGCACTGAAAGCAGTTTGAAAGTGCATTATTCTGCATGTGCGGAACGAGCCCAAGGTCTGTTTTAATACCTGTGCTGTGCAGTGAAGGAACGTGTGGTGGTTTTGTGTGCGTGAGTGGCTCAGTGGTGGAATAGCCGTTCAGCACTCAGAAGGTCCCGAGTTTAGTCCTAGATGTCTCCAGTTAAAAGATTTGGTGACAGGTGAACTCAGCCTGAGACCTTGGACTGAGGTTCTGACTCAGTAGAAATCAACCTCATGTGAATGATTAAAATCAGGCTCTGGAAGAGCTGGGTTCGAATTCCTGCTCTGTTACGAAGTTTCTTGGATGACCTTTGGCTGGTCACTCTGACTTGTCCTAACCTGCCTCACAGAACTGGAGCAAGGATAAAGATAGGCATGAAGGCTGAAATGAAGTCTGGGATTTAAAAAAAATATACTTCCTAGATAGGCTGCTCACACTATGAGTTGCAGTCATGGGGAAAAGCAGAACGTTTTGGGGGCAGCGCCACTACTGGATTAGAGCAAAAGAGGAAGAAAATGTATTTTCCCCCAGTATAGATGAATGACAGGAGCCGCGTGGCGAAGTGGTTAAGTGCTTGCACTGCCACTCACACGGTCAGGAGTTCGAGCCCCCTGTGGGCCAGATATCCTGGCAGCCGGCTCATGGTCAACTCAGCCAGCCAGCCATTCCTTGGTCGGTAAGTGGTGGCGAACCTTTGGCACTCCAGATGTTATGGACTACAATTCCCATCAGCCCCTGCCAGCATGGCCAATTGGCTGATGGGAATTGTAGTCCATAACATCTGGAGTGCCAAAGGTTCGCCACCACTGACCTAGCTCATAGCTAGGGGGTAAAGAATAGCCGGGGAAAGCAATGGCAAACTACCCCACAAAAATGGCTTGCCTATGAAATCACTGCTCACAGTGGTACCCTAGGGTCGGATACGACTGAAGGGGAAACTTTACCTTTTAGATCAGGGGTCTGCAACCTGTGGCTCTCCAGATGTTCATGGGATTTGTAGTCCATGAACATCTGGAGAGCCGCAGGTTGCAGACCCCTGTTTTAGATGAATGGCAAAAGTGTAAAAGTAGAGTTAATTCAGAGAGACCAGGGCATGAAGGAATGGACCCGCAGCTACGGGGCTTGACTTATTCTGAAGCAAACTCTGCCTGTGTTCTTTGAATCAGAGTAATGAAGAAAAAAAAAGTTGAGAGCTATTTTTACCTTTTTTTTACTTGCATAATTCAGGATGTAACAAGAGCCTGTGGCAGATGAACAGCTCGAGATACTGTTGTTTGGTTGCTGCTGTTTTCCCAGATATGTTAAATTAAAGCTGATATATGACTACATTTTTTTCTATATTAGAAAAAAAACAACCACGCCAAGATCTGCTAGAGAAAATTCTCATTGGAGTTCATTTTTAACTTGTTTTGGGGAAGGGAATAAAAGGGCTCTGTCTTTTCAATTCCCGACTTTTGTTGTTGGGGAGATTTTGAAGGTTTTACTGTGACTTTGATCACTGATCTTTCATACAGTCTTGCATTTTTTTAAAAAACTTAAGTTGGGAGCCAGGGAAGATTATGAATATGAAACACACAGACTTTAAGGGTGTGCGTGTCACTTATTTTGCTGGAAAGGCTCTTGCGCCTGCAAAACTACGCGGACCCTTGGTGGCAACAGGAAAGGGAGCTGCATCTGTTTAATCACAGCCTGTTGGTTGCACTGGCTGAATTTCTGTCTGTTAGGCAGACCTGTTTCAAAACAGTTTGTGGAGGTGGTAGTTCACTCTTTTCTGACGTCCAGCGTGAAGTTACCAACTGGTTGCCTGACCAGTTTTCTCTGTGGGACACTTTGTAGCAGGAACGCAGCGAGCTTGCAAATTTCCCACCCAGAGTGGGCCACTGCCGTTACGCAAAGTGCTTAGCACTAGCCAGAGTACTAGCATTGCCAGGTGAAGGTTGTGATTCCAGGTGAAGGATGTGAATATTCTGCCACAGGAGGTGGTGATGGCCACTAACCTGGATAGCTTTAAAAAGGGCTTGGGCAGATTGATGGAGGAGAAGTCGATCTATGGCTCCCAATCTTGATCCTCCTTGATCTCTGATTGCAAATGCCTTAGCAGACCAGGTGCTCAGGAGCAGCAGCAGCAGAAGGCCATTGCTTTCACCTCCTGCACATGAGCTCCCAAAGGCACCTGGTGGGCCACTGCAAGTAGCAGAGTGCTGGACTAGATGGACTCTGGTCTGATCCAGCAGGCTCGTTCTTATGTTCTTAAGGCCCTTGCTTTCACCTCCTGCCTGTGAGCTCCCAAAGGCACCTGGTGGGCCACTGCGAGTAGCAGAGAGCTGGACTAGATGGACTCTGGTCTGATCCAGCAGGCTAGTTCTTATGTTCTTAAGGCCCTTGCTTTCACCTCCTGCCTGTGAGCTCCCAAAGGCACCTGGTGGGCCACTGCAAGTAGCAGAGTGCTGGACTAGATGGACTCTGGTCTGATCCAGCAGGCTCGTTCTTATGTTCTTAAGGCCCTTGCTTTCACCTCCTGCACATGAGCTCCCAAAGGCACCTGGTGGGCCACTGCAAGTAGCAGAGTGCTGGACTAGATGGACTCTGGTCTGATCCAGCAGGCTCGTTCTTATGTTCTTAAGGCCCTTGCTTTCACCTCCTGCCTGTGAGCTCCCAAAGGCACCTGGTGGGCCACTGCAAGTAGCAGAGTGCTGGACTAGATGGACTCTGGTCTGATCCAGCAGGCTAGTTCTTATGTTCTTAAGGCCCTTGCTTTCACCTCCTGCCTGTGAGCTCCCAAAGGCACCTGATGGGCCACTGCGAGTAGCAGAGTGCTGGACTAGATGGACTCTGGTCTGGTCGATCAGGCTAGTTCTTATGTTCTTAAGGCCCTGCTTTCACCTCCTGCCTGTAGGCTCCCCAAAGGCACCTGATGGGCCACTGCGAGTAGCAGAGTGCTGGACTAGATGGACTCTGGTCTGATCCAGCAGGCTAGTTCTTATGTTCTTAAGGCCCTTGCTTTCACCTCCTGCCTGTGAGCTCCCAAAGGCACCTGATGGGCCACTGCAAGTAGCAGAGTGCTGGACTAGATGGACTCTGCTCTGATCCAGCAGGCTCGTTCTTATGTTCTTAATTCAGACTCTGGTCTGATTCAGCAGGCTCGTTCTTATGTTCTCAAGGCCATTGCTTTCACATCCTGCATGTGAGCTCCCCAAGGCACCTGATGGGCCACTGCGAGTAGCAGAGTGCTGGACTAGATGGACTCTGGTCTGATCCAGCAGGCTCGTTCTTATGTTCTTAAGGCCCTTGCTTTCACCTCCTGCCTGTGAGCTCCCAAAGGCACCTGGTGGGCCACTGCAAGTAGCAGAGTGCTGGACTAGATGGACTCTGGTCTGATCCAGCAGGCTAGTTCTTATGTTCTTAAGGCCCTTGCTTTCACCTCCTGCCTGTGAGCTCCCAAAGGCACCTGATGGGCCACTGCGAGTAGCAGAGTGCTGGACTAGATGGACTCTGGTCTGATCCAGCAGGCTAGTTCTTATGTTCTTAAGGCCCTTGCTTTCACCTCCTGCCTGTGAGCTCCCAAAGGCACCTGATGGACCACTGCAAGTAGCAGAGTGCTGGACTAGATGGACTCTGGTCTGATCCAGCAGGCTCGTTCTTATGTTCTTAAGGCCCTTGCTTTCACCTAATGCCTGTGAGCTCCCAAAGGCACCTGGTGGGCCACTGCAAGTAGCAGAGTGCTGGACTAGATGGACTCTGGTCTGATCCAGCAGGCTAGTTCTTATGTTCTTAAGGCCCTTGCTTTCACCTCCTGCCTGTGAGCTCCCAAAGGCACCTGGTGGGCCACTGCGAGTAGCAGAGTGCTGGACTAGATGGACTCTGGTCTGATCCAGCAGGCTAGTTCTTATGTTCTTAGGGCCCTTGCTTTCACCTCCTGCCTGTGAGCTCCCAAAGGCACCTGGTGGGCCACTGCAAGTAGCAGAGTGCTGGACTAGATGGACTCTGGTCTGATCCAGCAGGCTAGTTCTTATGTTCTTAAGGCCCTTGCTTTCACCTCCTGCCTGTGAGCTCCCAAAGGCACCTGATGGGCCACTGCAAGTAGCAGAGTGCTGGACTAGATGGACTCTGCTCTGATCCAGCAGGCTCGTTCTTATGTTCTTAATTCAGACTCTGGTCTGATTCAGCAGGCTCGTTCTTATGTTCTCAAGGCCATTGCTTTCACATCCTGCATGTGAGCTCCCCAAGGCACCTGATGGGCCACTGCGAGTAGCAGAGTGCTGGACTAGATGGACTCTGGTCTGATCCAGCAGGCTCGTTCTTATGTTCTTAAGGCCCTTGCTTTCACCTCCTGCCTGTGAGCTCCCAAAGGCACCTGGTGGGCCACTGCAAGTAGCAGAGTGCTGGACTAGATGGACTCTGGTCTGATCCAGCAGGCTAGTTCTTATGTTCTTAAGGCCCTTGCTTTCACCTCCTGCCTGTGAGCTCCCAAAGGCACCTGATGGGCCACTGCGAGTAGCAGAGTGCTGGACTAGATGGACTCTGGTCTGATCCAGCAGGCTAGTTCTTATGTTCTTAAGGCCCTTGCTTTCACCTCCTGCCTGTGAGCTCCCAAAGGCACCTGATGGGCCACTGCGAGTAGCAGAGTGCTGGACTAGATGGACTCTGGTCTGATCCAGCAGGCTAGTTCTTATGTTCTTAAGGCCCTTGCTTTCACCTCCTGCCTGTGAGCTCCCAAAGGCACCTGATGGGCCACTGCAAGTAGCAGAGTGCTGGACTAGATGGACTCTGGTCTGATCCAGCAGGCTCATTCTTATGTTCTTATGTTCTTGACAGGTGGCACCTCCTGTTTTAAAATAGGGCTGCTAAGTTCGGCTGGTGTGGTCCCCCCCCCCCCCCGTAAGATTCTTTGTATCGTCAGTAGCAGAACAACCCAGCAAAGTGATCCCCGCCCCCCTGCAACATTAAGTTTGCATGCCAGAAAAGTTCTGTGCTCATGGAGGGGGAGGCTTTGCTGAAGTTCAAGGCAAAGGAGCTCAATTAATTCTGGGGGTGGGTAACCCTAGGTCTGAACTGAAGCGCTGCAGCCAAACTGAAACCTCAGACCCCTGGCCCCTCAAGGGTCGTGCCTCAGCCCCAGACAACCCTATTTGATCTGAGATTGCAAATGCCTTAGCAGACCAGGTGCTCGGGAGCAGCAGCGGCCGCAGAAGGCCATTGCTTTCACCTCCTGCATGTGAGCTCTCAAGGGCACCTGGTGGGCCACTGCGAGTAGCAGAGAGCTGGACTAGATGGACTCTGGTCTGATCCAGCTGGCACCAAACAAAACTTCCTTGGCAAGCTGGACGGTGCCACAATGATGCTTTTTACTGTAGCACTGAGATCCAGGCTGCAGTTGTGAAAAGGGGATGAGCAGAGTGGAAGTTTAGCGGTGGTACACTTTGAAGGGTGCTATCCTACGGGTGCGCAAGATCAGTGGCTGCATGCAGTTTCAGTTGTGGCCCCGACCTTGTGGAAGGGCTTGCCCGAGGAGCTTCCACACTTTTGACAATCTGCAGAATGCGGGAAACAGAAATGTTCCAAGAGGACATTTCTAAGGTCCGGAGGGACGCATATTGAAATAGGATTTTAACGCACTGCAATTATTATTGTCGGTATCGCTTGTTTTCCCTGTACCGTTCTACCCTTGTCATTCCACCCCTGCATAGTGGTTCAGAGTATAGTGTTACATAGTTTGCTAGTGGCTAAGAGCAGTGGCCAAGAGCAGGTGCACTCTGATCTGGAGGAACCGGGTTTGATTCCCAGCTCTGCCACTTGAGTTGTGGAGGCTTATCTGGGGAATTCAGACTAGCCTGTGCACTCCAACACACACCAGCTGGGTGACCTTGGGCTAGTCACAGTTCTTCGGAGCTCTCTCAGCCCCACCTACCTCAGAGGGTGTTTGTTGTGAGGGAGGAAGGTCAAGGAGATTGTAAGCCCCTTTGAGTCTCCTGCAGGGGAGAAAAGGGGGATATAAATCCAAACTCCTCCTCCTCCTCTTTTTCTTCTTTTTCTGCTTCTTCCATGGGTCTCTCATGCCTTCTCAGTCATGGCACCAAACCTCTGAGATTCCCTCCCCAGGGAGACTTGGTGGCCCCCCTTCTGTTGCCACCTTCCCCTAGTGCCGTGGTGCCGAACCTTTGGCACTCCAGATGTTATGGACTACAATTCCCATCAGCCCCTGCCAGTTGGCCATGCTGGCAGGGGCTGATGGGAATTGTAGTCCACAACATCTGGAGTGCCAAAAGTTGGCCACCACTGTGCCTAGTGGCTGAAGATTTGGTTTGTTTCATTTGTCCATTTCATTGAGGGTGTTCTCTCAATGATCTCTCCTCCTCAGCCAAGATTGTAATTACTGTTTTTGTGCCTTTGTGCATATTTCAATGTTTTGAACATGTTTTAATGAAGTGTGTTTGGAAGGAAGTAATTTGATTTCAGGGGTATTTAAAATGTGATTTCATGTTTTTTTTTCTTTAAAAAATACTTGGTGGTAGCCCTTGGGAGTGCACAAAGGCAGGGTATAAATTTTGTAAATAAATAATTGCGTGATCCTCGTCCACCTGCATTGTTCATTTGTTGTTTCATGCAGTCTGATGGCACTGCTTTTATATCCTGTAATCTGTCTTGCGTTTCAGCTAAGAAGGCAGAGTATAAATAAAATACACACACACACACACACACACGTCTCATCCCAATCTTGGGTGACCTGGTTGAAACACAATCTGTTATCTGGTTTGCTCATGTGAGCATTACTATGTCCGACTCTTACGGAACTGTGTCTTGCTCTTTATGAAATTACGGGATGCTTAACTGGTTTTCAAAGCAATGTTTTTAAAATAATATTGCTGCTGCCAACATTTAATGCTTCAAGATGCTTTCTAGTGATTCATATTTCATAAGGCTCATTATGTGAAGGAGGATACAATCTCGGGCAATTTTCAGATCGTGCATAACTCGGCACATGCTATAGGTTTCTGATTCCTCCGCTTAGCAATACTATTCAATCAAACGTCTGGTATTATGAAAATATCAAAATTTAGACCTTAATACTGTGAACTGTTGGTTTTCTTATGGGGTGGGCAGTCCCAGAGAAGTCTCTTGCAGAGAAACCAGGCAAATTGACTTCCTACGAATCGGGGTGTATGTGTGTCTGTACTTTAGAGTATTTATTTGTTTAAAATATTTCTATGCCGCACTAAAACATTCCAACCATTAAAAGAGAGTTTAAACGAACTGTTTAAAACAAGGAAATGAAACATATAAACACACAAACAGGGAGGAGGGCTAGTAAGAATTAGTGATGGAACGCCAAACAAAACAAAACAAAAGTCTTCACTTGCTGGCAGGAAGCAGAGAGGAAGACTGACGAATGGGAAAGCGAATTCTGAACTTTTGGTGCCGTGACCGAGAAGGCCGTGTCTTGGGTGGCGGGCCACTCATCTAGCCTCAGAACGTGAGAGGGGCGGGGCAGTCAAACCAGGCCCTCAGAAAATGGGATTATAATGCGTGGTCCTTTTCGGGCCCTCCAAGGAAGGCGGGCGGGATACCAGCTTTCTTATCTTTCCAAGAACTCTTTGGGGTAGGTTAGGCTGATAGGGGGTGGCTGCCTCCAGGTTACTCAGTGTGTGTCATGGCAGAGCGCGGATTGGCACTCAGATCTCCCTGGTTTAAATGGTCGCTCTTAGTGCCTCCACCACACTGGGTGACGGCAGTGGTGGGATCCAAAAATTTTAGTAACAGGTTCCCATGGTGGTGGGATTCAAACAGTGGCGTAGCGCCAATGAGGCTGGGAGGGGCACGACGGGGGCGTGGCCGGGCATTCCGGGGGCGGGGCATTAATAATTTCTCTGTTACTGTAAAAAACTCTTACTGTAAAAAAAAGTTCCTAATTTCCAGCTGGTATCTTTCTGTCCATAATTTAAACTCATTCTAGCAAGTCCTATCGTCTCCTGCCAACAGAAACAACGACTTCTCCTCTAATTGGCTGCCTGTCAAATACTTAATACTTTCAAATACTTAATTTTGTTTCTGGAAATCAAAAGAAGGAGACTTTCCTTAAACAAGGAACTTTACCCTATTTCTAAAACATGTTTTTAAAACAGCCCAACAGGGAGAATGATCCCGTTTTCTACCTTTGCTAACCAGCCACATAGGAAACAACAGGGCTTTATGATTTTTGGACCTAATGGGATTTCTAACGGAAAAGCGGACCCAATTAGTAACCCCCTCTCGGCGCACACAAATAGTTAGTAACCCGCTCTCGGGAACTGGTGAGAACCTGCTGGATCCCACCTCTGGGTGACGGGAGCCGTGGGGCTTGATGCTGCTACTGACCTGTAAAGCCCTATACAAATTGGGACCAATGGGTCTGAAGGACGGAACCCACCAGACCCCTTCAGTCATCTTCCGAGGGTCTGCTTTGGCTGCCCCCGCCCTCGTGTTCTGAGGCTAGATGAGCGGCTACCCAAGACATGGCCTTCTTGGTCACGGCACCAAACGTTTAGAGCTCCCTTCCCATTCG
This sequence comes from Sphaerodactylus townsendi, assembly GCF_021028975.2. Classification (NCBI taxonomy): domain Eukaryota; kingdom Metazoa; phylum Chordata; class Lepidosauria; order Squamata; family Sphaerodactylidae; genus Sphaerodactylus; species Sphaerodactylus townsendi. The sequence goes on from NC_059441.1 coordinate 8,451,245, forward strand.
TCTGTCTTCCTCTCTGCTTCCTGCCAGGAAGTGAAGACTTTTTTGTTTTGTTTGGCGTTCCATTGCCAGGCGCACCACAGCGAGAAGCGTATTACACACTGTGTCCAGTGAGAAGGGAATGTTCAAACACTGGACACGGTGTGTAGCAGACTTCCCTCTGTGTCACACCTCTGAAGATGCCGGCCACCGATGCAAGTGAGAGGTTAGGAACGAGATCCACCAGACCACGGCCACGCAGCCCGGAACGCCCACCACAGCCAATGTCTCCAGAGCTTGGAGACCAACTCAACAAGGAAGGCCGCCCTCTGCATGACACTGACCAGTTAGGTCTTGTGGCAGGCTTTGACGGCTGGATCCAGCTGGCTCTGCGTGGCCGTGGTCTGGTGTCTCTGGTTCCATGCCAGGCGGACCAGTTAGGATCAGCCTGACATGGGCTGGCAAGCGGGTCACTCGGCAGGCTGGGCGAGGGGCCCACTTCCCGGCCGGGGGGTCTGGGCAGAGGGCAGCGAGGGGAGCTCCGCTCAGCCCTCTGCCGTGCCGGGCGGTGCGAAGGGGGCCCGCTGCGTGGGGAGCGAGGCGAGGCGAGGCGGGGCCGGGCGGCCGGGGGTTCGAGCCCGGCTGCCGCGCGTCCACACCGGCGGCGGGAAGGCGGGGAGAGCGCGGCGGCGGCGGCGGCGGCGCTCTCGCTATAGCGCTGCTTGTGGTCACAGGCGAGCAGCCGCGCCTCCCCGCCGCCGCCGCCGCGCTCGCCCGCCCCTCCGCCTGGCTGCCGCCGCCGCCGCCGCCGCCGCCTCCTCCCCGCCACCGACCATAGAGCTGCGCCGGGAAGCAGCAGTCGCCGCCGAGGCAGGGAGGAGGCGCGCTCGGCATCATCGCCCAGCCGGGCTGCGGGGGGACCAGGCAGGCAGGCAAGGCAGCAGCAGCAGCAGCGGCAAGATGGAGCCGGCGCCGGCAGCCCCCGAGCCCGCGGCCGGCGAGCCGGGGGGCGGCAGCGGCACCAGCAGCGGCGGCGGCGGCGGGGGCGAGGGCTCGGAGGCGGGGGCCGGCGCCAGGGAGCCCCCGGCCGAGCTGGAGGCGGCACGCAAAGGCGACGCGCCGGCCCCGACCCGCCGGCAGAGCTACGCGGGCGGCAGAGGCGCAGGTAGGGCCCCCCTCCCGGGGCGCGCTCCCACCGGCGGGCAAACTTTTCATGGCTTCTTCTTCGGGGCGCGCGCTCGCTCGCTCGCTCGGGGCCCCCCAGCGACGGGGGAGGGACGCCCCTAGCCCAGGCGACCCTCTGGGCGCACCGGACGCCGCCTGGCCCGACACGTGTCTGACCCCAGTTCCGGCTCCTCCCCCCAGGTTCTGGACGGGTCAAGCCGGGACCCTTCCCCCCCCCTCACCTCCCCCGGGGGGTCCCGCCGGACTCTGTGTCCCTCTCGCCCCCCCCGCAGGCAAACAGCCTCGGGGGCGGGGCGGGGCGCTCCCTTCGCTCCGCCTCGCTGGCATCTTTCCGCGCAGCCCGGGGCTGGCGACTTCCCACCGGCCGGCCGGGGCAAGGGAAGTTGGGAGTTGCCAACCTCCAGGTGGGGGCGGGGCGCGCTCCGGAATTGAGAGCCAGGGGTCAGAGCTCCCCGGGAGAAAAGGGCTGCTTTTTTGGAGGGGAGGGGGGGGGAGGGAGGGACTCTGTGGCAGCCTGCCAGCCCTGCTTTCCCCCAGGGCATCCCCCGCAGAGCTGCAGGGACTGCTCCCCCCAGAGGCGGCGAGCCCGGGGGTGAGGGCAGCTGGGGGCCTTGGCGGAAGAGCCGGGACGGGCGCCCCCCCCCCCTCCTCCGGCCAGAGCGCCCCGGCTGCTGCGTCGCCCTCCCGCCCGGGCGGCTGGGAAGATGGCTGGCTGTTCATGTGTGGCAGGCAGGCAGGCAGGCAGGCAGGCAGGCAGGCGCTCTTTGGCCCCACCTCCCCCGGCGGCTCCCCACTCGCAGGCAGGCGGGCAGGCAGGCGGGCAGGCGCCCCTGGAAAGCCGTGCCAGCTTATGTAAGCGCCTGCCTGGCCGGAGCGAGCGGTCGGTGGGTCGGCCGGGCTGCTGCTGCTGCTGCGCACAGGGGCAGGGGAAGCCCGGCTGCTCTTATGTAAGGGGGCGTCGCGCGTGCAGAACGACGCCGAGGGTCGAGGAGGGAGGAGGAGGAGGAGGAGGCCCGCCGGGTCGCCTGAGTCGGAGCCTGCTAACCCGCTGACCCAAATGTGCGCGCCTCCTCCTCCTCCTCCTCCTCCTCCTCCTCGCCTCCCTCCCTCGCCAGCCAGCCAGCCAGCCAGCGCCGGGAAGATGAACTAAGACGCCCAGCAGCAGCCAAAACGCGCCTCTCTCTCGCTGGCTGGCTGGCTGGCTGGCTGGCTCCCCGGGCTCGCTGCACGCAAGCGCCGCCTTATGTAACAGCCGGGATGGAAGCGAGCCGGGCGCGGGGGGGCGGGGGGGGGGGCGGGGAGGACGGGGGGCGAAGGTCAGGGACGGGACCAGGCGTCCAGGAGAGCGCGCCGCATTTGCACGCCAACAGACACGGGAGGCGCCTCTGCGCGCTTGAGGATGTTTTGAGTGGCTGGAGAGACGGGTGGGGCCTGGCGCCGCCCGGGAATAAAAGTCCGTGGACGGCCGGAAAAGCGGAGCCGGCCTCTTTGGAGAGGGGCGGGGCTGAGAAGAGGGACGCTCCTCTGGCTGGGTGCTGAATTTGGGATCCTGAAAGGGGAAGGGGCCTGTCTGTGTGGCCCTTAGTCGTTTCTGTAGGGCAGGACTTGGGTGGAGGCCCCTGGTGCCTGCTACCGGCTGCACCTGTGGCGACTGCGCGCAGCACTTTCGTGCTCCAGCTCATCACAAGTTTCTAATGTCATTAAAATGTTGGTCTGGTCAAGAGCCCCAAGAGCAGAGGTGGGATCCAGCAGGTTCTCACCAGTTCCCGAGAGTGGGCTACTAATTATTTGTGTGTGCCGAGAGGGGGTGACTAACTGGGTCTGCTTTTCCGTTAGAAATTCCATTCGGTCCCAAAATCATCAAGTCCTGTTGTTTCCTATGTGGCTGGTTAGCGAAGGTAGAAAACGGGATCATTCTCCCTGTTGGGCTGTTTTAAAAACATGTTTTAGAAATAGGGTAAAGTTCCTTGTTTAAGGAAAGTCTCCTCCTTTTGATTTCTAGAAACAAAATTAAGTCTTTGAAAGTATTAAGTATTTGACAGGCAGTCAGTTAGAGGAGAAGTAGTTGTTTCTGTTGGCAGTAGACGATAGGACTTGCTATCATGAGTTTAAGTTATGGACAGAAGGATACCAGCTGGAAATTAGGAACTTTTTTTTTACAGTAAGAGTTTTTTTTACAGTAACAGAGAAATTATTAATGCCCCGCCCCCAGAATGCCTGGCCACGCCCCCGTCATGCCCCACCCAGTCCCATTAGCGCTACACCACTGTTTGAATCCCACCACCAAGGGAACCTGTTACTAAAATTTTTGGATCCCACCACTGCGTCTTTCTTTGTTGCATCTCGATTGACCAACGGTAGCTGTCCATGCTGTGCAAAGTTTTAGGGGCAGATCAAGCAGAAGGAGGTTAGGCGGGTGCAGAGGAATGGCGTGGGTCACGGTCAGTTCTTTGGAAACAAGGAAAAAGAAAGTCAGCCCTCTCTGGACACTTTGGACACTTGAAGCTGCCTCCTACTGATTTCAGACCTTTGGTCCGTCCAAGTCAATATTTTCTGCTCAGACTGGTGGCAACTCTTTAGAGTTCTTTCACATCACCCACTCCCTGGTCCTTTTGATGGGAGATATTGGGATGGAGCCTCCTCCATGCCAAGTTCTGCCCCCTGAGTCATGTCCCTGGCCAACCTAGACACGTGCTGGAGAAGAAGCATTCATGGGCCCAAGCTTGCTTTGCCGGGATAGCCCAATAAAACTTCTGCAAGGTAGCCACGTTGGCAATGGCGTATCTACCTAGGGACAAGGGGTACAATTTGTCTCCAGGCGCCGTTTACCCCGGTACTCCTCTGCACGTTGGTCTGCAGTAGAAGAGCTGGATTCAAGTCGAGAACCACCTTCAGAGACCAACTAGATTTTCAGGGTATGAGCATTTGGAGTGTCAAAGTTCCCTTTATCAGATATGACTCGGGGAACTTTAATTTCTCATAAGCTCAAACCACAAAAACCTTGTTGGCCTCTAAGGTGGTGCTGCTGGACTTGAACCTAACAGTTCGTGAGTTTAGACTTTCAGATGCCAAATGGCTGTTGGTTTGGCTGCAACAAACCTAACGCAGCGGCCACTTTGGCATCGTGCACGCAGAGTCTGTTTCGCAACAGTGTAAAAACAAAAATACAAGCAAAAGGGAAGAAAAGCTTTCCGCTCCTGGAAACAGTTCCAGTGCCAAAATGAGGGGCTGCTTCCCAAGAATGAAAATTTAACTAAAGGACTCCTGAATCACCCATGATTTCTGTGGTATTAAATAGAAGGTAGGTTCAGGTGTGTATTAAATGGAAGGTAGGTTCAGGTGTGGTATTAAATGGAAGGTAGGTTCAGGTGTGTATCTCAAGGACCCGATGCTCTTGCAGGTGTACTCTGGTGGGCCCTGTTTCCTCTCCTGCAAGCCCGCCCTCTGCAAAATACTTAAACAGCTCCACGAAAACTTGCTGATTGTGTGACGTTGAGGATTTCTTTTAAATATTATTCTCCCACTGTCTGGCCTGCACTACAGGGTTCTGTTTTCCTCTGCTGTGCTTCGCTCCTAAAAGCACAGGTGATGTTTTGTGCTGCCGGTAGCATCTTCTCAGTTTCAGATTGTGTGTCGTTGTGGTTGTTGGGATCCACCCTGTGGACATTTTAAGCGGAAAGGCAGGAGATACATTTTATAGACGAAGGCAGATGTGTTTAAAATTTTCACTGGGGTAGAATACTCTCCGTTTGTAATGCATACTTTCTTTTAAAAAAACTCTCTTCCTCTTGCATTGTATAAATTGCAGGTATGGTGTGTGTTGTTTATTTATTTCTTAAAGCAGCAGCCAGAGAGCCCACACTGTAAAACTATTGACTCAAACAAACAAACCCAACAGCGGAAAATCAGCTCAAGATCATTACATCCTTGATTAGTCCAAAAAAAAAAATAGCCAACTGCCTGCTGAATGCTGGGTAAACAAGAAGATCAAAGCCGTAACCGTGAATAAATACAGAGTAGGAGCAGATGGGGCATTCTTTTGGTTGACGATCCCCTGGAAAGGGGAGGGGGGGGGGCTGTGGTATTCCCTTCGGGCCCCAACCAGCTTCGTCTCTTGGGGTGTGCAGAAGGTCTTTCTCCGCTGCTCTGGAATTCCGATGGCCACAATGGAGAATGAATAGCCTGGAGAGTGTGGGAGTTGTGGCAAGGGTGTTCTTTTTTCAGAGGACAACTTGGTTGTGTGTGTGTGTGACTGTAATTCATGTGCTGTGCAGGCTGCGTGAAAGCACACCTGTGCATTGTCGTGGCATATGTTTGCTTAAAGTAAGGTTCAGAACCCTACCTAGAGTGGAAGAAAATCTACGGAAATGGGACTTTGGCTGTTCTGAGGCAGAAGGCCCTAACCTGGATGGCTCCCAGAAGCTTAGCAGGGTCGCCAATGGCTAGTGCTTGGATGGAAGACCACCAAGGAAGCCCAGTTTGCTACCCAGAGGCAGGCAATGGCAAGTCACTGCTGTTTGCTTCTTGTCTTGAGACCCCTAAGGGGTCACCATAAGTTGACTGTGACTTTCCATCACCACCAGTGGAGAAGACTTGCGTTCATGGGCCCGTTATTCACGGAATGCTTACCTCAGGGTTCCTCACTGTGCAGTGGCTTGTAGCGGAGTTTCCTTGTGATTCTCTGTTTACAGCAGTGGTTCTCAACCTTCCTAATGCCGTGACCCTTTAATACAGTTCCTCATGTTGTGGTGACCCCCAACCCTAACATTTGTCCATTTTACAGATAGAGAACACTGATGCAGAGAGTTTTAGGCAACCCCTGTGAAAGGGTTGTTCGACCCCCAAAGGGGTCGCGACCCACAGGTTGAGAACCACTGGTTTACAAGCACTCACCCAGTGCCCCACAGCTTCAATGCTGAGAACTCTCCTGGGCCTTCTTTTCTTGGTTCTCTTCATTCTGCCCATCAAGTCAATTCTTGAAGGCACAGATCTCATCATCCCCAGTAGTCTCAAGATTGCTGACTTTGTAAAAACCCTTTAATTAATGTTATATTGACAACGCTAGGTAGAAGAGAAGGAAGATTGATATATCAGTATTGTAGCCATTTCTACAAATAATCTCCCCCCCTAAATGAAAGAGCCAAAGCAGTTCCCTAGACCACACACTGCTGAAGAAGGGGACCATGTGTAGAGCTGATATGTTTCCCTTCCCATCCACACACACATACAAATTCTTGCTGCTGCTGTTGCAGGAGGTGAGAGAGGCTTGTTATTTCCAAACACTCTTTGTTATAATTATATCAAGATATTGATATGTCAAAATGGGAACTTAGAGGCTGGTGTGTTTTGGCTAAGCCCATGTGGTTGAGCTTCTTTGACTTCCACTTGTTGGCTACCCAAAGATGCCGGCAGGAGAGTAGGAAGTAGGAAGGAACCTGCAGCATGGAAGGGGGGGGGCAAGGGGGAAGGCATGGACAGCAGGGTAAAGCTAGGTAGGCTGCCCGTGGGCAGAGGGAAGATGTCCAGGGCAAAGCTGTGCTCACTGGCAAATCTGCCACACTTTGGTGGTGAAGCAGCTTAAAGTCATGCTAGAAGTGGTGTCGCCACGGAGAGAATGAAAGTGAAAGCGGGGAATGAGGAAATAACATCCATACCAGAAATCTTGCTGTGGCAGACATTTGCGGCCACTGCGCAGCAGACACCTTGTGCATAACAAGCCAGGAAGCGCCTAAATGTTCTTTTGCAACTGCTTGTTGTGAGAAGTGCTGCGTCACAGAGAGTTATTTCAATGGGTTGTTTGCACAGGGGTATGTGTTGCAGAGGACGGAACGAGTCTTAATGCAGTAGGAAGGCCATTAGAAAGTTTTTTCTTTTGAGATATTGAAACAGGTACTCAAGGGACAAGAGAACCCCATCCCTAACCTTAGTTTATATGGGTCTACTTATGCATACACGTGCACAAAAGTGGCATTAGATTCATTGTGGCAATTGTTTTGGTTTGGAGATTTAAAAAAAAGAAAAGAAAGGTAGAAAACCTGTGCTTTTAGCAGCTCTCACTTCAGTACTTCCTTCAGCAAGATCCCTCTAAGCAGACGCAGCCGTCGGCTGTTGGGAGATGACGTGAAAACTCTTAGTGAACGGCAGAAATACATTAGTACTCTTGTAGCAATTACCCGCTGCAGTGTCTTTCATTTTGTAATTTGATCTCATAATTTTCAATAGTGTTCTCAAGCAACCTGCTAGGACTATGGTGGATTCTGAGGAACTGATGTGCAGTGAGAAATGGCAGCAGGGCTGGTATTATAGCAGCATGAGTGCGCATTGGGAAAACCGAGTTAGCAGTGGTTTAAGAATAGGCAGAGCAAACCGTCTACCTGGAAAGGAGGAAGTTGCATTTGGTACCCTGTACCCTTCCTTATTGCATTACATTTGGCTCAAGGTTTTGGTGTGTGTCAGTTTGTGGCTCTTTTTGTGTCTGTCTTCTTGCACGGGCCTGGAAATTAGTAGAAATGATAGGCATGAGACCGAGACAAACAAAATCAATTCATCTGGCTTGCTGAGTGATTTCTTAGATTTCTTAGCATTTGGGGAGTGGAAAGTGATATGATATTTATATACTGCCCTCCCCCAGAGGGCTTGGGGCGGTGCACAACAGAAAAATTATACATAATAATATGCAATAACATAATAATAAAAAACAGTAAGGCTAGTAACCAGATTCAATAGCCTCCCAGCCCAACAATTCAGACAATAATGTAATCAGGTTATTTATTTATTCGATTTGATAAACCGCCCTACCCCCAAAGGGCTCAGGGCGGTTTCTTGTACATTAACAAGTCATAACAAGTAAATCAACATATAATAACACCAACATTAAATATAACATTTCATAACAGCAGGAATATAATAATCACAGAATCTCAATAACCTAACATTTCACATAGCATCACATAATAACGTGATAAATAATTACATAGCAACAATAGCAGAACATTTCACCACAGCATAACACTACAATAAATTACAAATGCAAGAATAACTGCAAATAACATAACAATATCCAAAATACGATTCCCCCACAACCCACCTACAATAACCTTACTCCCTACAATTAACGTAGCAATTTAACCTGACCTAGCACGAAGTTGAATAAATAAAATAAGTGGACAGATGTTGTGATCCAGTCTGTAGCTGATGAACCCAGACCAAGAGGCCTTCAGTCTTGCCTGTTTCTTGTACATTTGGCCACCATGTTTTTATCTTGCTTTTCAAAATACTAGTTAAGTATTGTGACTTCTGATAGACTCTTGGGAATTTTGGAGACCGTGATATAATTACATGCCATTCTGGGAAAGGAGAAGAAGAGAAATGAAGATTCCTTCTGCGTTTGTTAGTATCCTTGAGATTTTTCTTCCAAAAAGGAAGGAAAGGAATGTAAATTTAGTGCATAAATAGTATGGTCAGAATACCAAGGATTCTCAGTTACAGATTCCTATTCCTGCTTCTTCAAAGCTTCAGTTTTTTGTAAGTGTTGGTGAATACAAATTTCAGGCCTTCCTGCTTTACATTGGACCAAGACCCAACTACCCCAGCCCACAGTGCTGATGGGGACACTGATCTTGTGCTTTGCTTATCTTGCTTTGTAGTGCACGTAGAGGGACAACCATTCTTTGTCTGAACAAGGTTTTTATTCAGTGATTTGCTTGTGGCTCCTGCTGTGAGTATTGTTTGCATCTCTGTGGTCAGCCTGTTATGTGGCATGGAAGATGGAATCCTCCGTGTTCGTTGTCAGTAGGCAATTCAAGGGAACTTGGAGCTAGGATTGCCAATGTCCAGGTGGGACCCAAAATGACAGCTGATCCACAGGTTGCCTGGGGAAAATAGACCTATTTGCCTCCGAATGGTATCAACTTCTCAAATCAAAAATTTACTCAATAGGTTTATTACTGGAAGATCTCTGTATGCTGACACCCAGAGAAATTTTCCAAACCTTGAAAAGTAAACTTCTAGAACAGGAATATCATATCTTGTTGGGGCGAGCAAATAAACCATGCTCACCCCTCTCTGTCGGAATAATACCGGAACAGGGGCACATAGCCAAACATCTTGAACTGTTAACTGAACCCCAACAGAGAAGGATTATCACAAGGGCCAGATCCAATACCTTCCCGTCGGCCATTACAAAGAGTCGCTACTTATCCATCCCTCTCCAGGATCGGGTTTGTCCACACTGTAAAAATCAAGTGGAGACTCTTGCTCACATTATTCTTGACTGTCCGAGATATGTGGGCATTAGGAATTTCTCTCCCAGGCTGGCCCTAGACAAATCTGAACGTGACTCTGGCTGTTCTGTTGTGGAGCTTCTGTTAAACAACACAGATGTCGTGCTCTTGGAAAAAAGTAGCAAAATTTCTTTTACAAGTGACAGAACTTTCTAAGTAATGTATACTGCTATATAGTCTTCCTGTCTGCGCTTTGAATGTACTCTTGATTTGTATTTCAAAAATGTCTGGCAATGCTCTAGAACCTATTTTTAAATGCCAAATAAAGGTTGTTGTTGTAGCCTGGGGAAAATGGCGGCTTTGGAGGGTGGTACCCTATTGAGGTACCTCCCCTCCGCAATCCGCAGCCTCGTCCCATAAACCTCCGGGGATCCCCCCAAACAGAGTTGCCAGCAGTACATACAGCTTACATGGCTGTGCAAAAGACATCTTGAAAATGTGAGTCTACAATGTCTATATACCTGAAGGCGGATCTTGGCAGACTTGGAGTGGTGGGCAGCTGTTTCTTCATGACAACATTGGTGACGACTTGAAACATGAAATCAGACTTATGTCCTGCGAAGCAGGAGCATGTGAATGTCTGGCTCACTCGCCTGATTTTGGTCACGGAAGTTCGGCTTTGGCTATGGCGCTTTTCTGCTTTCTATCTTGGCAAAGAACTGCTCCATCTCCTTGGATTTCCTCCCAGTGTGTGTTGCTTCTCGGCAGTCAGTTTGTTGTGTGGCGAGGAAGATAGAATCATTCAGATCTTTAGGAAAACATGCTGTTCAAGATTATTCCCACCCCCCCAGCTACAAGGACTAGAAACTTTGAAATAATAATGAAAAACAGATTCTTGGGAGGGTTTCATCTTTCAGTCCAAACGTCAGACAGGACGAGAGCAGAGATACACCACGAAACCTTGTCCAGCCTGTCGAGCTTTGAATTAGTTTCCATTTCTTGTTCAGTCTTTAAAGGTTCAGTGTGAAATGTCTTGGCCTGTGAGCGGAAGGCATGTCGGCCAAGCGAAAGGCCAATTGTGGATCCAAACAAAAGCTCTTGCTTCAGTATCAATATATACCGTGTTTCCCCGAATATAAGACAGTGTCTTATATTAATTTTTGCTCCCAAAGATGCACTATGTCTTATTTTCAGGGGATGTCTTATTTTTCTGTGTTCTGTTCGTCGGGCATGCTTCCAAACAAAAACTTGGCTACGTCTTACTTTTGGGGGATGCCTTATATTTCGCACTTCAGCAAAACCTCTGCTACGTCTTATTTTCTGGGGATGTCTTATTTTTCTGTGTTCTGCTCGTCGGGCATGCTTCCAAACAAAAACTTGGCTACGTCTTACTTTCGGGGGATGCCTTATATTTCGCACTTCAGCAAAACCTCGACTACGCCTTATTTTCAGGGGATGTCTTATTTTTCTGTGTTCTGCTCGTCGGGCATGCTTCCAAACAAAAACTTGGCTACGTCTTACTTTCGGGGGATGCCTTATATTTCGCACTTCAGCAAAACCTCTGCTACGTCTTATTTTCCGGGGATGTCTTATATTCGGGGAAACAGGGTAGAACCTTTTTTGGCATATAAGTCAAACAAGATTATTATTGGGCAGAACAGATATAAAATAGTCGACATTAAAATAACCAATAGTGATGATAATACAAAGTTAAGACCGTTTGAGAATTACAAAGCAAAGAAATGTAGCTGTCTGTTCAAGAGCATGTGTAACTTCATTATTTAAAAGAAATACAGTCTTGTCTTGCTCAGTAAGTCCACTGCTACCCAGTAATAAAGATTCGAGCAACCTGGTCCTATCAATACTGTACAGGGTGCAATGATGTAGAATAATAATAATAATAATAATTTGGATTTATATCCCCCCCCTTTCTCTCCAGCAGGAGACTCAAAGGGGCTGACAATCTCCTTGCCCTTCCCCCCTCACAACAAACACCGTGGGAGGTAGGTGGGGCTGAGAGAGCTCCGAGAAGCTGTGACTAGCCCAAGGTCACCCAGCTGGCGTGTGTTGGAGTGCACAGGCTAATCTGAATTCCCCAGATGAGCCTCCACAGCTCAGGCAGCAGAGCTGGGAATCAAACCCGGTTCCTCCAGATTAGATACACGAGCTCTTAACTCCTACGCCACTGCTGCTCCTTACAGACACAGGTTAGAATCCCCGATCTGCCATGAGAAGAATTTGGATTTATATCCCCCCTTTCTCTCCTGTAGGAGACTCAAAGGGGCTTACAATCTCCTTGCCCTTCCCCGCTCGCAACAAACACCCTGTGAGGTAGGTGGGGCTGAGAGAGCTCCGAGAAGCTGTGACTAGCCCAAGGTCACCCAGCTGGCGGCTGTGGGAGTGCACAGGCTAATCTGAATTCCCCAGATAAGCCTCCACAGCTCAGGCGGCAGAGCGGGGAATCAAACCCGGTTCCTCCAGATTAGAGACACGAGCTCTTAACCTCCTACGCCGCTGCTGCTCCATGTAGCACATGATCAACTGTTTCTTGACTTTTCATCTTGCAGATGCGCAGTCTTTCATGGTGAGGGATTTTCGGTTCCCTCTCCTGCCTCGAAGAGGAAGGAAGGATGTAAGCTCTTGCTGGCCATAAGAAGGGAGAACAGCTTCAATACACTGACACTCTGCCCCCAAACCACTTTCCTGATTTTCAAGCTTGCTAACTTCTAAGTGGGGATTGGGGACCTCTTGGAGTAACAGCTGCTGTCCAAACAATGGAGATCAGTTTGCCTAGAACAGAGATGGCGAACCTTTTCGAGACCGAGTGCCCAAATTGCAACCCAAAGCCCACTTATTTATCGCAAAGTGCCAACACGGCAATTTAACCCAAATACTGAGGTTTTAGTTTAGAAAAAACGGTTGGCTCCAAAGCGTGTGTTACTCAGGAGTAAGCTTGGTGGTAGAAGGTGGCTTTGCTTTGAAGCAACTGTGCAACTCTTCCAACGGGTGAATCATGACCCTAGGAGGGTTTACTCAGAACCAAGCCCCATTGCCAGCAACCGAGCTCACTCCCAGGTAAAGGATCACACTTTAGTTCTTCGCATGAAAATCAGTGGGGTTTCACAGCGCTTAACAGGGTTACCTACACTGCGTCCCCAAAACTAGGTCTTAGGTTTAATGCTAATAATCGAGCCCAGTGGCCCAGGCTAGCCTAGATGTTTGCGTGTGGGGGGGGGACACTCTGTGTGTGCCCACAGAAAGGGCTCTGAATGCCACCTCTGGCACCCATGCCATAGGTTCGCCACCACTGGCCTAGACCAGTGGTTCTTAACCTGGGGGTCTCTACCCCTTTGGGGGTCGAACAACCCTTTCACGGGGTTGCCTAAGAAGCTCTGCATCAGTGTTCTCCATCTGTAAAATGGATAAACGTTAGGGTTGGGGGGTCACCACAACATGAGGAACCGTATTAAAGGGTCGCGGCATTAGGAAGGTTGAGAACCACTGACCTAGAAGGTGGGCTCTATGCCATTAAACCCAGTTGAGACACCTCCCCTCCACAAACCCTGCTCTTCCGAGGTTCCACTGCCCAGATCTCAAGGAATTTGTCAAACCCTCGGGAGCTGTTGGCCTCGTATCTTCCAGTGTCACAGTTTTAAGCAGTAGGAACTTAACTCATTCTGTGTCCAGTTGTGGATTCTTCCAGTTCCTGGCACTCTTGTAGAGATATGCTCTGGACATATTATTTAAAATTTAAGAAATAATATTTCCATCGGGGTGTTGTGGGTTTTCCGGGCTGTATGGCCGTGTTCTGGTAGCATTTTCTCCTGACGTTTCGCCTGCATCTGGGGCTGGCATCTTCAGAGGATCATCAGAAGATGCCAGCCACAGATGCAGGTGAAACGTCAGGAGAAAATGCTACTAGAACACAGCCACACAGCCTGGAAACCACACAACACCCTAGTGCACTGGTGGGGAACCAATTGGGCATGCTGGCAGGGGCTGATGGGAATTGTAGTCCATAACATCTGGAGTGACAGAGGTTCCCCACCATGGCCCTAGTGATTCCGGCCATGAAAGCCTTCGACAATACAATATTTCCATCTTCTGTAGGCTAGTGGTAATAGGGTTGGTGATTATAATTGTGCTGACGGTGGACTAAATCGTAGCCCTCGACTGCTGCGTCTCACCCCGATGGGGCAAATTTGTTCACTTCTGCAGTTTACCTCCCTCCCTCCCCCCCAAACCCCAACCTTGGTATCCTCTTCTCATTTTATTCCTTAAATGTCTGGCTCCCTGTTCACGAACAAGAATCCGGGTGTTTTTTTTTCCACAGCAAAAGCTGAACTTCTTGATAGCGTAACGAATTTTAGCTTAGCTTGCTACTATTCTAATGAGTTTCCTTCTGGCTAGATAAAAAAAAAAAATTAAGCTGCAGCCCTGCTGGAGAGGATTCCTGCACGCGGATTTGACAAGTAAGTTTAGCCGATTGTTAAAAAGCAGGCTATGATTATGGGCTGGCAGCCCGCGCTACCCGTTCTGAATTTTAAAGAAGCAGGGCCTTAATGCTTATTGGCAAAACAATCTCAGCCCAAAACAATGTTTTAGAGGACAGGTTGATGGGAACGGGGCTAGGCCCTGTGTTTTCTTTTGCCTCAGGCGCGAGCGTGTGTTGTCTAGATTGCTTCGAATCCCTTGAGATAAATCCAGCGCCTGTTCTGTTCTTCTGCAAACCGATAATGGGTTCTCAATGGAATGCGCAGGTCTTTGCCCGAACTGGATCCCAGAAATCCTCCCCAAATCTCTTGTTCTGCAATTTTTAAACAGGGTTTTGTTTTGTTTTTTGTTGCCACAGTGGTGTTCAACCCATGGCTTGTGAGCCAAAGACGTCTTGCGGATTGCTCCAGAGACTGGGTCTTGAACCTTCCTCCATCAATCTGGCTTCTGTGACACTTCTTGGGCCTTCTGCCTTTGAAGGTGCCTGCATGCACGAGCCATGTGCATATGTAACCCCCATGCTCAGAATGGGTTGACCCAGTAAGGGGTGGAGACTCAAAGCAGCAAGAGGCTGCAGCAGACCTCATGTAGTTTGGAGGAGACAAGGCTACCAGACTCGGACCTTGGTTGTATAAGCCCTTAACACCTTGTTAAGGGTTTCTTTTTGTGTTTGTAATGGGTGAGAGTTCTCCTGGAAACCTTCATCCTGTTGAATCCTGTTCACCAAGCCCTTGGAGTCTTCAGGAGCCAACCCGCTTGCAAAGAAGAATTGGACTTGGCAGTATCAGTAGACTGTAAATAGAAGGACTTGAAAATGCAAACCTGAACAGGACCTTGAAGTGTGATGTTAAATGTTGATGTTATATGTTAAGAAAGTAAACCATTTTGTTTTTAAAAATTGTTGTTGCAAACTCATTCCAAGTTCTGCCCCACAGAACCCACAAGCTGAGGTTACACATACAGAGAGAACACTCTACCTCAGAGGTACCCAAACATGGTGCCCGTGGGTGCCAACATAGTGCCTGGCTAACACATTTCCCTAGTGCTTTTTGGACAGGGCCAGGACCAGGTGGGACTTTCCTCCAGCAATGCTTCTGATTAGCCATTGGAGATTCGATTGGATGTGCAGGTTGTTCCTGTGGTAGCCACTGCTACCATAGCTCAAGGATCTTGGCAGAGTGCCTGAGCAGTGGTGGGATCCAAAAAATATAATAATAATAATAATAATAATAATAATAATAATAATAATAATAATAGTTTGGATTTATATCCCCCCTTTCTCTCCTGTAGGAGACTCAAAGGGGCTTACAATCTCCTTGCCCTTCCCCCCTCACAACAACACCCTGTGAGGTGGGTGGGGCTGAGAGAGCTCCGAAGAGCTGTGACTAGCCCAAGGTCATCCAGCTGGCATGTGTGGGAGTGCACAGGCCAATCTGAATTCCCCAGATAAGCCTCCACAGCTCAAGTGGCAGAGCAGGGAATCAAACCCGGTTCCTCCAGATTAGAGTGCACCTGCTCTTAACCACTGCGCCACTGCTATTCCTAGAACACTTGATGAACACTTGATGAATTTGGATTCCTCGCTTAAGATCCACCTTTGCTCCAATGGTTTCATTCGTTGTATGTGTGCTTTGGATGTCGTGCAAACACGGCGTCCTTAGATTTGTAGTTTGATTATAAAATAATATGAGAAAAAAAAATGCGATGAAGAGGATAGAGAATAAGTGGTTCTGATTAGTTTTCATGCTAATAAATAGCATGAAAACACTAAAAAAATCTTACCAAAGAGCAAACAGCTGATAGATTCCATTGGTATTTTAAGAGGGCTTCTGGAATTTGGTTGGAATTTGGATTCTCTTACATTTTGATCCTGCTTTCAGTCAAAAATGGGCTGTGGAAGCATCCCGCGGGAATAGACGTCTGATACGAATGGCCGCAAGAGTTCATTACAAAATATAAATTCAAGATAGCAGTTGGAGGCTGGAGAGAGGCGCGATCGTTATCTGGAACTGGGCCCCCATTCAACAGAAAGGCTGATAGAACAGATTTAAACAGAGATTTCTGGGCACCCGGGATGTCATTTCGCCAAACAGGATTTCTTCAATAGCACTCCGTTCAAAGGCCTGATCGGTGTTGAGCGCGCAGCAACAACTGTTGTAGTATCTTGGCAGGCGGGAGAATGTATTCCACAGCTGGCTGATTATGGTTTTAAATGGCCGAATAAGGTTTGTATGTTGGCTGCTTTTCATTCAGTTAGCAAAACTGAGTGGTGAAGTCCCCCAGGAACGCAGCATTTCCGGATGCCAGCGGAGAGCTGTTTATTTGCTGCCCTATGAAAAGTACCCCCCAACACACATACACAAGAGAGTCCTCCTACCGTGTTTCCCCGAAAATAAGACAGTGTCTTAAATTAATTTTTGCTCCCAAAGATGCGCTATGTCTTATTTTCAGGGGATGTCTTATTTTTCTGTGTTCTGTTCGTCGGGCATGCTTCCAAACAAAAACTTTGCTACGTCTTACTTTCGGGGGATGCCTTATATTTCGCACTTCAGCAAAACCTCGACTACGCGTTATTTTCAGGGGATGTCTTATTTTTCTGTGTTCTGTTCGTCGGGCATGCTTCCAAACAAAAACTTTGCTACGTCTTACTTTCGGGGGATGCCTTATATTTCGCACTTCAGCAAAACCTCGACTACGCCTTATTTTCAGGGGATGTCTTATTTTTCTGTGTTCTGTTCGTCGGGCATGCTTCCAGACAAAAACTTTGCTACGTCTTACTTTCGGGGGATGCCTTATATTTCGCACTTCAGCAAAACCTCGACTACGCCTTATTTTCAGGGGATGTCTTATTTTTCTGTGTTCTGTTCGTCGGGCATGCTTCCAAACAAAAACTTTGCTACGTCTTACTTTCGGGGGATGCCTTATATTTCGCACTTCAGCAAAACCTCTACTACGTCTTATTTTCAGGGGATGTCTTATTTTTCTGTGTTCTGTTCGTCGGGCATGCTTCCAGACAAAAACTTTGCTACGTCTTACTTTCGAGGGATGCCTTATATTTCGCACTTCAGCAAAACCTCAACTACGCCTTATTTTCAGGGGATGTCTTATTTTTCTGTGTTCTGTTCGTCGGGCATGCTTCCAAACAAAAACTTGGCTACGTCTTACTTTCGGGGGATGCCTTATATTTCGCACTTCAGCAAAACCTCGACTACGCCTTATTTTCAGGGGATGTCTTATATTCGGGGAAACAGGGTATGTCAGTGGTGGCGAACCTATGGCACGTGCGCTAGAAGTGGCACTCAGAGCCCTCTCTGTGGGCACGCGCGCACAGAGTTCATCATGTGGGGGGAGCAGAAAATCACACACACACACACACACATCTAGGCTGGCCTTGCTTCTGAGTAAACCCTCCTGGGGTCGCGATTCACCCGTTTGAAGCATTGCATGGTTGCTTCACCAAGCTTACTCCCAAGTAACACGTGCCTCGGAGCCAACCGTTTTTTCTAAACTAGAACCTCAGTATTCAGGTTAAATGGCCATGTTGGCACTTTGCCATAAATAAGTGGGTTTGGGGTTGCAATATGGGCACTCGGTCTCGAAAAGGCTCGCCATCACTGTCCTATGTAAACCCCATGGAAAGTCACAGAAGCGAGACAAGAGAATGGTAGCCAATTGATGAAGCCCCATAGGTCAAGCCTGTCTTCCTTTTCCTCTGGCATCCCATATCTACAAGGGCCCACTTCTCACAGCTCTAGTGATGGTCGGCGAAGGAACAAGGTCAGAAATCAGCTGGAACCTTTGGTAATTGCGTTGGGGCTACGGACTACAGGCCGCCTTCCTTGCTAGGTGGTACTGTCAATATTTTCAGGCCGTCACCAGCGGAATTAGCAGGAGGAGGGCCTGCGGGAGCCCAGTTCTGGGCAAGGCCAGACGGAAGTGGTTGGCTATCCCTTACGGAAGTTCACTCTGTCAGGCACTTTGGCTGACTTTCAATCATCGCAGCTACAGCAGAGTTCTCCCCTCCTTGAAATGGAACCTGATGGCGGAAGAAAGTTTGAAAAGAGGCTGCCTGTCGAACCTCTGTATGAGTCTTTGTGCTGGGCCTGCATCATCAGAAAGTCTGCTTAGATTAGTAATTTCTGCAGAAACAGAATAAGTAGGCTTCTTTCAGCATTTTTTAAAAAAATTTGCCCTGAAAAGTTGAAGCAAGCCTTTATTGGCATACAACAATAATAAAAACAGATTAAAAAGCATAAACAATACAGGATATACGTGTTAGGATGAAGGAAATCTACTGGCATTTAGTAATTTCCAGGAGAAAGTCTGCCACTATCATACAGAGAGAAGGATCAGGATTGTCCAACAAGTAGTGTAATCTAATTAAATCGGGGAGATGGGGTAAATGTAAAGGAGTGAGATTCACATACTTGGATCTGATTTCCTTGAATCTGAGACAGTGTAGTAATTGGTGGGCCAGAGATTCAACTGAGCCATCGTTACATGGGCACAATCTTTTAGCCTTTTCTTGCTTATTAAATCTGCCATGTAACAAGGCAGAAGGCATAACATTAAACCTGGCGAGCATTATGGCTCTCCTTTGAGCAGGGTTTATTAAGCAATACAGGTAGTGTGCCAAGTGGCCCCGTTCAAGTGGGAGAGAAAAATACAGGGGGGAGCATGTTTTCTTGGCTGCGGTGATTAGGGTAGAGAACTCTCTATCCAATAGTTGACCTTTTAATTTCCTATAAGCTTCTGCATAGGACAAAGGGCAAAGTGAATCCACTGACAGTCCAATAGAAAAGCTTCAACTTTTCTTTCCGCATTGCTAATCCTTTTTTTTCCCTACATCCTAGCAATAAACTAGCCTGGATATGTTTGTGTGTGTGTGTTTCTGTATGACTGATTCAAGGGAGAAAAAGTGTGCCTTGGTTACTGGAAATTTTGGGAAACCGGGATTTAATCCCACTCGTAATTTTTGGGCAGGGAAGCCGCAGCTTCCAATTCAATGACGATCTAATTAGAGGTCCAGAGAAAGAAAGGTTTAATTCTCCTTTCTGTTGACTTCCCTGCGAGAGGTTCTGGCAGATGGTTGATGCAAAGCGAGTTTACCTTCAGCTCAGCTGCATTAGACTGACAGCTTGTTGTACTCAATTGGATAAGGGAACCGTCAGAAGAAGAGAGAGGGAGAGAGAGAGAGAGAGAGAGACACGGAGCCGATGCAGATAACAGTTCGTGCCGCTGAAACTGTGATCTTTAAAATGAGCCGAGACTAGGGGAAGGCTTCCGTTCAGCTGGTTACAAAGGCAAACAGCAATGTGCTTAAAAGCTGGAAATGTTTCGCCGCTTCTTTAAAGATAGGTGAGCAAGAGGAACCCTGGCAATCCTCTAACCAGGCAGTGTGAATCTTTAAAGTGTCGCCTCCACAATTGACAGTATTTCCCCCCCAGGCTGGTGTTTGCCAGTCAGCAAAATAAAACACGGTCAGCCATTCCTTTAGACCATAGGTGTCAAACTCGCAGCCCTCCAGATGTTATGGACTACAGTGCCCATCATCCCCTGCCAGCTTCATGCTGGCAGGGATGATGGGAACTAGTCCATAACATCTGGAGGGCTGCGAGTTGGACATCTGTGCTTTAGACCATAGGTGTCCAACTCAGGCCCTCCAGGGGTTCATGTACTACAATTCCCATCAGCCCATGCCAGCAAGGCCAATTGGCCATGCTAGCAGGGGCTGCTGGGAATTGTAGTCCATGAGCATCTGGAGGACCTGAGTTTGACACCTATGCTTTAGACCAAACACACATGAGGAAGAGAAGAAGAAGAGTTTGGATTTATATCCCCCCTTTCTCTACTGCAGGAGACTCAGAGGGGCGTACAATCTCCTTGCCCTTCCCTCCTCACAACAAACACCCTCTGAGGTAGGTGGGGCTGAGAGAGCTCCGAGAAGCTGTGACTAGCCCAAGGTCACCCAGCTGGCATGTGTGGGAGTGCACAGGCTAATCTGAATTCCCCAGATCAGCCTCCACAGCTCAGGCGGCAGAGCTGGGAATCAAACCCAGTTCCTTCAGATTAGATACACGAGCTCTTAACCTCCTACGCCACTGCTACATTATCCTGGATCAGGCCATCGGTCCATCAAGGTGAGTATTGTCCACACAGACTGGCAGCTTCTCTCCAGGATCTCAGGTCTTTCACATCACCTTCTACCTGATCCTGAGATTGGACCTGGGGCCTACTGACTGCCCACCCACTGAATCACAGAATCATAGAGTTGGAAGAGACCCCCAGGGGCCATCAAGTCTAACCGCCTGCCATGCAGGAACGCACCATCAAAGCACTCCAGACATATGCTCATCTAGCCTCTGCTTAAAAATCTCCAAAGAAGGAGACTCCACCACCCTCCGAGGTAGTGCTTTCCACTGTCAAACAGGCCTGACCGTCAGGAAGTTGCTAGAACATGGCCATACAGCCCGGAAACCACACAGCACCCCAGTGATTCCGGCCGTGAAAAGCCTTCGACAGTACAGTTCTTCCTGATGTTTGGCTGGAATCTCTTTTCCTGCACCTTGAACCCATGACTCCTGGTCCTGGTCTCTGGAGCCGCAGAAAACAAGCTTGCTCCCTCACCGACATGACATCCCTTCAGATATCTAAACAGGGCTATCATGTCACCTCTTAACCTTCTCTTCACCAAACTAAACATCCCCAGCTCCCTAAGTCTCTCCTCATAGGGCCTGGATTCCAGACCTTTGACCATTTCGTTTGCCCTCCTCTGGACCCATTCCAGTTTGTCAGTGTCCTTCCTTAATTGTGGTGCTTAGAACTGCACACAATATTCCAGGTGAGGTCTAGCTGAGCCATGGTCCCTTCACAAGCAGAGATATCTAGTTAGCCACCAGCTATCGGAAACATTTTACTACTACCCTGTTTCCCCGAATATAAGACATGCACCGAAAGGCGCACGGATGGCTTTTGGTGGCTGGTTGCTGCAAGCCGCCGATAGCCTGCATCTCGCTGGGTGGAGGCTAGAAAAAGTGAGGCAGGTTTGAATGTATGGGGCAAACGAAACGCATGTCAGAGTTGAGCTAATTACCCTGTTTCCCCGAATATAAGACATCCCCTGAAAATAAGACGTAGCAGAGGTTTTGCTGAAGTGCGAAATATAAGGCATCCCCCAAAAGTAAGATGTAGCCAAGTTTTTGTTTGGAAGCATGCCCGACAAACACAACACAGAAAAATAAGACATCCCCTGAAAATAAGACATAGCGCATCTTTGGGAGCAAAAATTAATGTAAGACACTGTCTTATTTTCGGGGAAACACGGTATCTCTGACCTGTGTTTTCTTGTTGCTGAATCGTCTATCTTTGTTCTGTTGTTCTGGTCGTTGACTGTAAATAAATGGTTTGGATTTGGATTTGGAATCATGAATACTGAAATATAAGACATCCCCTGAAAATAAGACATAGCGCATCTTTGGGAGCAAAAACTAATATAAGACACTGTCTTATATTCGGGGAAACACGGTAAGTTCTAAGAAGGCATGTATTCCCAGGTTGTTAGGAAAAGCACCCTGGGTCATTAGATCTGTAAAATGTTCTCTAGATCACAGTCCTTCTTTTCCTATCTTTGAAGGCCTCTTCCATCCATTTCTCATCTGTGAGTCTCTCACCTTCTCTGCCCTCATTAGAACCAAAGCATTAGTGCTGAGTTCAGTGGCTAAGAGCAGTGGCTAAGAGCAGGTGCATTCTGATCTGGAGGAACCGGGTTTGATTCCCAGCTCTGCCGCCTGAGCGGTGGAGGCTTCTCTGGGGAATTCAGATTAGCCTGTGCACTCCCGCACACGCCAGCTGGGTGACCTTGGGCTAGTCACAGCTTCTCGGAGCTCTCTCAGCCCCACCTACCTCACAGGGTGTTTGTTGTGAGGGGGGAAGGGCAAAGAGATTGTAAGCCCCTTTGAGTCTCCTTACAGGAGAGAAAGGGGGGATATAAATCCAAACTCTTCTTCTTCTTCTTCTTCTCTGACACACGAGGGGAGACCCTTAGTCAACTGCCTTAGTACAAGTTTAAGTAATAAATAATAAAATAATAAATAATAAATCCATCCCATAATTCTGCAAGACCCATCTATGAAATCCGCATGTGAGTGAGTCTTGCAGTGTTTTGACTCCATTAATAATAATAATAATAATCAGCTCACCGGAGCTTCTGTTCGTCTTAATATTATCTGGGAAGCGACAGAAATGGGAACCCGGTGCCTTTAAATCTCCGATCACTTCCCCTGGACACTTAGTTGGCAAGGGATCTCTTCTCGGAGGCCTGCGGAGTTAAATTTACCCCGAGTGGACAACTGTATACTCAGGGTTGAGTTACATCACACCAGTTGCTGCGTTTCACATTGCACTGGATAATGAAGCACCCACAAAGTTGTGTGTTTATGGGACGCAGGCAGAGCGGCAGGGCGTGTGCCCTTAGACTTTCCCTTTCCCACAGTTTCCTCCGCTGTCTCCATGTGCTCTATAATTTGGGCGGGTTTCTTGAGTATTTGAACTAAGCAGCTGCACGGCACAGCTGCTATGATTTCCAGCCCAGAAGTATATGTCAACTTTCCCCAGATGCTCAGAAGAGAATGGTTTCGATGCAAGAGCACATATCTGTAAACTGTGTCGTGGGCCCAACCTTTCGCAGTGGCCATGATTGACTTGTTAGTGGTAAACCAAAGCAGAAAGTCTGTTCTTTACCCCTGAAAGCCCTGTCGTGTGTGTGTGTGTGTGTGAGAGAGAGAGAGAGAGAGAGAGAGAGAGACATCTTCTGCATCATCCACTTATCGGTTCCAGTCCCAGATTAAGGCAATGTTGCTTTGAGCGGGGGAATGAACACAAACAGCACATAGGCACCGTTTATTGCTAAGCAGGGAGGTGTATTTGCACGAAGGGTGTGTGTTTCTAAATCTGTGTGGTAAAGAAGTTCCTTGCGTAAACAGAAATAAGCGCAGAGGCCCGGGCGCTCCTGGGTTGACAGCGGTCATTTTGTGTATCGTGTGTCTCCTCCTGAACACGTTGTGGCTCGACTTTCTAAACCCTGCTGTGAAAGTGTCCAATGTTGGCAGGTTGAGTTTCTCCCTGACTGCTTACCTCTCCCACGTGTGAGGATTTGGACAGGGCTCTGTTACTCAAGGTGTCCGAGTTGGGCCGGTGAGCATCTTGGAAGCAGGTTTTTCACAGATGTGTAAGTTGAGACAGGAAGGTGGAGGGGAAAGCTGGTGATGTAGGAACACTCAGGGCCAACCAAAGCAGCTCCAGTCCCTCCAAAAGCTAGCTGATGCCTGTTAAAGATCACTCCTGTCTAAGAGCTGCTGTTTGCTGTTAATTAGCTCAACTCTGACATACGTTTCATTTTTGATCTGAGATTTTGATCCTCTTTGATCTGAGATTGCAAATGCCTTAACAGACCAGGTGATCGGGAGCAACAGCTGCAGAAGGCCATTGCTTTCACCTCCTGCTCATGAGTTCCCAAAGGCACCTGGTGGGCCACTGCAAGTAGCAGAGAGCTGGACTAGATGGACTCTGGTCTGATCCAGCTGGCTTGTTCTTATGTTCTTATGAGGAGGAAGAGGAGGAGGAGGAGGAGGAGGAGGAGGAGGATCTTGATCCTCCTTGATCTGAGATTGCAAATGCCTTAACAGTCCAGGTGCTCAGGAGCAGCAGAAGGCCATTGCTTTCACCTCCTGCACGTGAGCTCCCAAAGGCACCTGGTGGGCCATTGCGAGTAGCAGAGAGCTGGACTAGATGGACTCTGGTCTGATCCAGCTGGCTTGTTCTTATGTTCTTATGTTCTCATTTGCCCCATACATTCAAACCTGCCTCACTTTTTCTAGCCTCCACCCAGCGAGGTGCAGGCTATCGGCGGCTTGCAGCCACCAGCCACCAAAAGCCATCTGTGCGCCTTTCGGTGCATGTCTTCCAACTCCCAGTGCCCACTAAGGAATCCTCTTTTGCCATTAATTTAGCAACAACCCAGAGAGGAAAAGCAAAATTCTCTCTGCAGCAAGCATTTGGCCACATCCCACAGAGCACCAGAGAAGCCCACACTGACCTAGACACAGTGACAACTCCTGTTTGTTTTGGGTTTTGTTTTGTTTGTGCTGAAGTGTGGGAGGAAGAAGGTCATCGGGAAAGTGTAGTGTGGTCTGTCCAAGCATTCTTTGGCTGCGGTCCAGGGCACAGTTAAACATGTGGCAACCCTGCGGAGATTAATTGGGCTTTTGGGGGGGGGGGGGGGGGGGGGGGGGGGGGGGGGGGGGGGGGGGGGGGTTTGGGGGGGAGGGGGAGGTGGGGGGGGGGGGTTTTTTGGGGGAGGGGGGGTGGTGGGGGGGGGGGGGGGGGGGGGGGGAAGGGGGTGGTTGGGGGTTGGGGGGTGGGGTGGGGGGGGGTTGGGGGGGGGGGGGGGTGGGGGGGGGGGGGGGTGGGCGGGGGGGGGGGTGGGGGGGGGGGGGGGTGGGGGGGGGGGGGGGTGGGGGGGGGGGGGGGTGGGGGGGGGGGGGGGTGGGGGGGGGGGGGGGTGGGGGGGGGGGGGGGTGGGGGGGGGGGGGGGTGGGGGGGGGGGGGGGTGGGGGGGGGGGGGGGTGGGGGGGGGGGGGGGTGGGGGGGGGGGGGGGTGGGGGGGGGGGGGGGTGGGGGGGGGGGGGGGTGGGGGGGGGGGGGGGTGGGGGGGGGGGGGGGTGGGGGGGGGGGGGGGTGGGGGGGGGGGGGGGTGGGGGGGGGGGGGGGTGGGGGGGGGGGGGGGTGGGGGGGGGGGGGGGTGGGGGGGGGGGGGGGTGGGGGGGGGGGGGGGTGGGGGGGGGGGGGGGTGGGGGGGGGGGGGGGTGGGGGGGGGGGGGGGTGGGGGGGGGGGGGGGTGGGGGGGGGGGGGGGTGGGGGGGGGGGGGGGTGGGGGGGGGGGGGGGTGGGGGGGGGGGGGGGTGGGGGGGGGGGGGGGTGGGGGGGGGGGGGGGTGGGGGGGGGGGGGGGTGGGGGGGGGGGGGGGTGGGGGGGGGGGGGGGTGGGGGGGGGGGGGGGTGGGGGGGGGGGGGGGTGGGGGGGGGGGGGGGTGGGGGGGGGGGGGGGTGGGGGGGGGGGGGGGTGGGGGGGGGGGGGGGTGGGGGGGGGGGGGGGTGGGGGGGGGGGGGGGTGGGGGGGGGGGGGGGTGGGGGGGGGGGGGGGTGGGGGGGGGGGGGGGTGGGGGGGGGGGGGGGTGGGGGGGGGGGGGGGTGGGGGGGGGGGGGGGTGGGGGGGGGGGGGGGTGGGGGGGGGGGGGGGTGGGGGGGGGGGGGGGTGGGGGGGGGGGGGGGTGGGGGGGGGGGGGGGTGGGGGGGGGGGGGGGTGGGGGGGGGGGGGGGTGGGGGGGGGGGGGGGTGGGGGGGGGGGGGGGTGGGGGGGGGGGGGGGTGGGGGGGGGGGGGGGTGGGGGGGGGGGGGGGTGGGGGGGGGGGGGGGTGGGGGGGGGGGGGGGTGGGGGGGGGGGGGGGTGGGGGGGGGGGGGGGTGGGGGGGGGGGGGGGTGGGGGGGGGGGGGGGTGGGGGGGGGGGGGGGTGGGGGGGGGGGGGGGTGGGGGGGGGGGGGGGTGGGGGGGGGGGGGGGTGGGGGGGGGGGGGGGTGGGGGGGGGGGGGGGTGGGGGGGGGGGGGGGTGGGGGGGGGGGGGGGTGGGGGGGGGGGGGGGTGGGGGGGGGGGGGGGTGGGGGGGGGGGGGGGTGGGGGGGGGGGGGGGTGGGGGGGGGGGGGGGTGGGGGGGGGGGGGGGTGGGGGGGGGGGGGGGTGGGGGGGGGGGGGGGTGGGGGGGGGGGGGGGTGGGGGGGGGGGGGGGTGGGGGGGGGGGGGGGTGGGGGGGGGGGGGGGTGGGGGGGGGGGGGGGTGGGGGGGGGGGGGGGTGGGGGGGGGGGGGGGTGGGGGGGGGGGGGGGTGGGGGGGGGGGGGGGTGGGGGGGGGGGGGGGTGGGGGGGGGGGGGGGTGGGGGGGGGGGGGGGTGGGGGGGGGGGGGGGTGGGGGGGGGGGGGGGTGGGGGGGGGGGGGGGTGGGGGGGGGGGGGGGTG
Organism: Sphaerodactylus townsendi; assembly: GCF_021028975.2. Lineage (NCBI taxonomy): Eukaryota > Metazoa > Chordata > Lepidosauria > Squamata > Sphaerodactylidae > Sphaerodactylus > Sphaerodactylus townsendi. The sequence goes on from NC_059441.1 coordinate 8,477,187, forward strand.
GGGGGGGGGGGGGGTGGGGGGGGGGGGGGGTGGGGGGGGGGGGGGGTGGGGGGGGGGGGGGGTGGGGGGGGGGGGGGGTGGGGGGGGGGGGGGGTGGGGGGGGGGGGGGGTGGGGGGGGGGGGGGGTGGGGGGGGGGGGGGGTGGGGGGGGGGGGGGGTGGGGGGGGGGGGGGGTGGGGGGGGGGGGGGGTGGGGGGGGGGGGGGGTGGGGGGGGGGGGGGGTGGGGGGGGGGGGGGGTGGGGGGGGGGGGGGGTGGGGGGGGGGGGGGGTGGGGGGGGGGGGGGGTGGGGGGGGGGGGGGGTGGGGGGGGGGGGGGGTGGGGGGGGGGGGGGGTGGGGGGGGGGGGGGGTGGGGGGGGGGGGGGGTGGGGGGGGGGGGGGGTGGGGGGGGGGGGGGGTGGGGGGGGGGGGGGGTGGGGGGGGGGGGGGGTGGGGGGGGGGGGGGGTGGGGGGGGGGGGGGGTGGGGGGGGGGGGGGGTGGGGGGGGGGGGGGGTGGGGGGGGGGGGGGGTGGGGGGGGGGGGGGGTGGGGGGGGGGGGGGGTGGGGGGGGGGGGGGGTGGGGGGGGGGGGGGGTGGGGGGGGGGGGGGGTGGGGGGGGGGGGGGGTGGGGGGGGGGGGGGGTGGGGGGGGGGGGGGGTGGGGGGGGGGGGGGGTGGGGGGGGGGGGGGGTGGGGGGGGGGGGGGGTGGGGGGGGGGGGGGGTGGGGGGGGGGGGGGGTGGGGGGGGGGGGGGGTGGGGGGGGGGGGGGGTGGGGGGGGGGGGGGGTGGGGGGGGGGGGGGGTGGGGGGGGGGGGGGGTGGGGGGGGGGGGGGGTGGGGGGGGGGGGGGGTGGGGGGGGGGGGGGGTGGGGGGGGGGGGGGGTGGGGGGGGGGGGGGGTGGGGGGGGGGGGGGGTGGGGGGGGGGGGGGGTGGGGGGGGGGGGGGGTGGGGGGGGGGGGGGGTGGGGGGGGGGGGGGGTGGGGGGGGGGGGGGGTGGGGGGGGGGGGGGGTGGGGGGGGGGGGGGGTGGGGGGGGGGGGGGGTGGGGGGGGGGGGGGGTGGGGGGGGGGGGGGGTGGGGGGGGGGGGGGGTGGGGGGGGGGGGGGGTGGGGGGGGGGGGGGGTGGGGGGGGGGGGGGGTGGGGGGGGGGGGGGGTGGGGGGGGGGGGGGGTGGGGGGGGGGGGGGGTGGGGGGGGGGGGGGGTGGGGGGGGGGGGGGGTGGGGGGGGGGGGGGGTGGGGGGGGGGGGGGGTGGGGGGGGGGGGGGGTGGGGGGGGGGGGGGGTGGGGGGGGGGGGGGGTGGGGGGGGGGGGGGGTGGGGGGGGGGGGGGGTGGGGGGGGGGGGGGGTGGGGGGGGGGGGGGGTGGGGGGGGGGGGGGGTGGGGGGGGGGGGGGGTGGGGGGGGGGGGGGGTGGGGGGGGGGGGGGGTGGGGGGGGGGGGGGGTGGGGGGGGGGGGGGGTGGGGGGGGGGGGGGGTGGGGGGGGGGGGGGGTGGGGGGGGGGGGGGGTGGGGGGGGGGGGGGGTGGGGGGGGGGGGGGGTGGGGGGGGGGGGGGGTGGGGGGGGGGGGGGGTGGGGGGGGGGGGGGGTGGGGGGGGGGGGGGGTGGGGGGGGGGGGGGGTGGGGGGGGGGGGGGGTGGGGGGGGGGGGGGGTGGGGGGGGGGGGGGGTGGGGGGGGGGGGGGGTGGGGGGGGGGGGGGGTGGGGGGGGGGGGGGGTGGGGGGGGGGGGGGGTGGGGGGGGGGGGGGGTGGGGGGGGGGGGGGGTGGGGGGGGGGGGGGGTGGGGGGGGGGGGGGGTGGGGGGGGGGGGGGGTGGGGGGGGGGGGGGGTGGGGGGGGGGGGGGGTGGGGGGGGGGGGGGGTGGGGGGGGGGGGGGGTGGGGGGGGGGGGGGGTGGGGGGGGGGGGGGGTGGGGGGGGGGGGGGGTGGGGGGGGGGGGGGGTGGGGGGGGGGGGGGGTGGGGGGGGGGGGGGGTGGGGGGGGGGGGGGGTGGGGGGGGGGGGGGGTGGGGGGGGGGGGGGGTGGGGGGGGGGGGGGGTGGGGGGGGGGGGGGGTGGGGGGGGGGGGGGGTGGGGGGGGGGGGGGGTGGGGGGGGGGGGGGGTGGGGGGGGGGGGGGGTGGGGGGGGGGGGGGGTGGGGGGGGGGGGGGGTGGGGGGGGGGGGGGGTGGGGGGGGGGGGGGGTGGGGGGGGGGGGGGGTGGGGGGGGGGGGGGGTGGGGGGGGGGGGGGGTGGGGGGGGGGGGGGGTGGGGGGGGGGGGGGGTGGGGGGGGGGGGGGGTGGGGGGGGGGGGGGGTGGGGGGGGGGGGGGGTGGGGGGGGGGGGGGGTGGGGGGGGGGGGGGGTGGGGGGGGGGGGGGGTGGGGGGGGGGGGGGGTGGGGGGGGGGGGGGGTGGGGGGGGGGGGGGGTGGGGGGGGGGGGGGGTGGGGGGGGGGGGGGGTGGGGGGGGGGGGGGGTGGGGGGGGGGGGGGGTGGGGGGGGGGGGGGGTGGGGGGGGGGGGGGGTGGGGGGGGGGGGGGGTGGGGGGGGGGGGGGGTGGGGGGGGGGGGGGGTGGGGGGGGGGGGGGGTGGGGGGGGGGGGGGGTGGGGGGGGGGGGGGGTGGGGGGGGGGGGGGGTGGGGGGGGGGGGGGGTGGGGGGGGGGGGGGGTGGGGGGGGGGGGGGGTGGGGGGGGGGGGGGGTGGGGGGGGGGGGGGGTGGGGGGGGGGGGGGGTGGGGGGGGGGGGGGGTGGGGGGGGGGGGGGGTGGGGGGGGGGGGGGGTGGGGGGGGGGGGGGGTGGGGGGGGGGGGGGGTGGGGGGGGGGGGGGGTGGGGGGGGGGGGGGGTGGGGGGGGGGGGGGGTGGGGGGGGGGGGGGGTGGGGGGGGGGGGGGGTGGGGGGGGGGGGGGGTGGGGGGGGGGGGGGGTGGGGGGGGGGGGGGGTGGGGGGGGGGGGGGGTGGGGGGGGGGGGGGGTGGGGGGGGGGGGGGGTGGGGGGGGGGGGGGGTGGGGGGGGGGGGGGGTGGGGGGGGGGGGGGGTGGGGGGGGGGGGGGGTGGGGGGGGGGGGGGGTGGGGGGGGGGGGGGGTGGGGGGGGGGGGGGGTGGGGGGGGGGGGGGGTGGGGGGGGGGGGGGGTGGGGGGGGGGGGGGGTGGGGGGGGGGGGGGGTGGGGGGGGGGGGGGGTGGGGGGGGGGGGGGGTGGGGGGGGGGGGGGGTGGGGGGGGGGGGGGGTGGGGGGGGGGGGGGGTGGGGGGGGGGGGGGGTGGGGGGGGGGGGGGGTGGGGGGGGGGGGGGGTGGGGGGGGGGGGGGGTGGGGGGGGGGGGGGGTGGGGGGGGGGGGGGGTGGGGGGGGGGGGGGGTGGGGGGGGGGGGGGGTGGGGGGGGGGGGGGGTGGGGGGGGGGGGGGGTGGGGGGGGGGGGGGGTGGGGGGGGGGGGGGGTGGGGGGGGGGGGGGGTGGGGGGGGGGGGGGGTGGGGGGGGGGGGGGGTGGGGGGGGGGGGGGGTGGGGGGGGGGGGGGGTGGGGGGGGGGGGGGGTGGGGGGGGGGGGGGGTGGGGGGGGGGGGGGGTGGGGGGGGGGGGGGGTGGGGGGGGGGGGGGGTGGGGGGGGGGGGGGGTGGGGGGGGGGGGGGGTGGGGGGGGGGGGGGGTGGGGGGGGGGGGGGGTGGGGGGGGGGGGGGGTGGGGGGGGGGGGGGGTGGGGGGGGGGGGGGGTGGGGGGGGGGGGGGGTGGGGGGGGGGGGGGGTGGGGGGGGGGGGGGGTGGGGGGGGGGGGGGGTGGGGGGGGGGGGGGGTGGGGGGGGGGGGGGGTGGGGGGGGGGGGGGGTGGGGGGGGGGGGGGGTGGGGGGGGGGGGGGGTGGGGGGGGGGGGGGGTGGGGGGGGGGGGGGGTGGGGGGGGGGGGGGGTGGGGGGGGGGGGGGGTGGGGGGGGGGGGGGGTGGGGGGGGGGGGGGGTGGGGGGGGGGGGGGGTGGGGGGGGGGGGGGGTGGGGGGGGGGGGGGGTGGGGGGGGGGGGGGGTGGGGGGGGGGGGGGGTGGGGGGGGGGGGGGGTGGGGGGGGGGGGGGGTGGGGGGGGGGGGGGGTGGGGGGGGGGGGGGGTGGGGGGGGGGGGGGGTGGGGGGGGGGGGGGGTGGGGGGGGGGGGGGGTGGGGGGGGGGGGGGGTGGGGGGGGGGGGGGGTGGGGGGGGGGGGGGGTGGGGGGGGGGGGGGGTGGGGGGGGGGGGGGGTGGGGGGGGGGGGGGGTGGGGGGGGGGGGGGGTGGGGGGGGGGGGGGGTGGGGGGGGGGGGGGGTGGGGGGGGGGGGGGGTGGGGGGGGGGGGGGGTGGGGGGGGGGGGGGGTGGGGGGGGGGGGGGGTGGGGGGGGGGGGGGGTGGGGGGGGGGGGGGGTGGGGGGGGGGGGGGGTGGGGGGGGGGGGGGGTGGGGGGGGGGGGGGGTGGGGGGGGGGGGGGGTGGGGGGGGGGGGGGGTGGGGGGGGGGGGGGGTGGGGGGGGGGGGGGGTGGGGGGGGGGGGGGGTGGGGGGGGGGGGGGGTGGGGGGGGGGGGGGGTGGGGGGGGGGGGGGGTGGGGGGGGGGGGGGGTGGGGGGGGGGGGGGGTGGGGGGGGGGGGGGGTGGGGGGGGGGGGGGGTGGGGGGGGGGGGGGGTGGGGGGGGGGGGGGGTGGGGGGGGGGGGGGGTGGGGGGGGGGGGGGGTGGGGGGGGGGGGGGGTGGGGGGGGGGGGGGGTGGGGGGGGGGGGGGGTGGGGGGGGGGGGGGGTGGGGGGGGGGGGGGGTGGGGGGGGGGGGGGGTGGGGGGGGGGGGGGGTGGGGGGGGGGGGGGGTGGGGGGGGGGGGGGGTGGGGGGGGGGGGGGGTGGGGGGGGGGGGGGGTGGGGGGGGGGGGGGGTGGGGGGGGGGGGGGGTGGGGGGGGGGGGGGGTGGGGGGGGGGGGGGGTGGGGGGGGGGGGGGGTGGGGGGGGGGGGGGGTGGGGGGGGGGGGGGGTGGGGGGGGGGGGGGGTGGGGGGGGGGGGGGGTGGGGGGGGGGGGGGGTGGGGGGGGGGGGGGGTGGGGGGGGGGGGGGGTGGGGGGGGGGGGGGGTGGGGGGGGGGGGGGGTGGGGGGGGGGGGGGGTGGGGGGGGGGGGGGGTGGGGGGGGGGGGGGGTGGGGGGGGGGGGGGGTGGGGGGGGGGGGGGGTGGGGGGGGGGGGGGGTGGGGGGGGGGGGGGGTGGGGGGGGGGGGGGGTGGGGGGGGGGGGGGGTGGGGGGGGGGGGGGGTGGGGGGGGGGGGGGGTGGGGGGGGGGGGGGGTGGGGGGGGGGGGGGGTGGGGGGGGGGGGGGGTGGGGGGGGGGGGGGGTGGGGGGGGGGGGGGGTGGGGGGGGGGGGGGGTGGGGGGGGGGGGGGGTGGGGGGGGGGGGGGGTGGGGGGGGGGGGGGGTGGGGGGGGGGGGGGGTGGGGGGGGGGGGGGGTGGGGGGGGGGGGGGGTGGGGGGGGGGGGGGGTGGGGGGGGGGGGGGGTGGGGGGGGGGGGGGGTGGGGGGGGGGGGGGGTGGGGGGGGGGGGGGGTGGGGGGGGGGGGGGGTGGGGGGGGGGGGGGGTGGGGGGGGGGGGGGGTGGGGGGGGGGGGGGGTGGGGGGGGGGGGGGGTGGGGGGGGGGGGGGGTGGGGGGGGGGGGGGGTGGGGGGGGGGGGGGGTGGGGGGGGGGGGGGGTGGGGGGGGGGGGGGGTGGGGGGGGGGGGGGGTGGGGGGGGGGGGGGGTGGGGGGGGGGGGGGGTGGGGGGGGGGGGGGGTGGGGGGGGGGGGGGGTGGGGGGGGGGGGGGGTGGGGGGGGGGGGGGGTGGGGGGGGGGGGGGGTGGGGGGGGGGGGGGGTGGGGGGGGGGGGGGGTGGGGGGGGGGGGGGGTGGGGGGGGGGGGGGGTGGGGGGGGGGGGGGGTGGGGGGGGGGGGGGGTGGGGGGGGGGGGGGGTGGGGGGGGGGGGGGGTGGGGGGGGGGGGGGGTGGGGGGGGGGGGGGGTGGGGGGGGGGGGGGGTGGGGGGGGGGGGGGGTGGGGGGGGGGGGGGGTGGGGGGGGGGGGGGGTGGGGGGGGGGGGGGGTGGGGGGGGGGGGGGGTGGGGGGGGGGGGGGGTGGGGGGGGGGGGGGGTGGGGGGGGGGGGGGGTGGGGGGGGGGGGGGGTGGGGGGGGGGGGGGGTGGGGGGGGGGGGGGGTGGGGGGGGGGGGGGGTGGGGGGGGGGGGGGGTGGGGGGGGGGGGGGGTGGGGGGGGGGGGGGGTGGGGGGGGGGGGGGGTGGGGGGGGGGGGGGGTGGGGGGGGGGGGGGGTGGGGGGGGGGGGGGGTGGGGGGGGGGGGGGGTGGGGGGGGGGGGGGGTGGGGGGGGGGGGGGGTGGGGGGGGGGGGGGGTGGGGGGGGGGGGGGGTGGGGGGGGGGGGGGGTGGGGGGGGGGGGGGGTGGGGGGGGGGGGGGGTGGGGGGGGGGGGGGGTGGGGGGGGGGGGGGGTGGGGGGGGGGGGGGGTGGGGGGGGGGGGGGGTGGGGGGGGGGGGGGGTGGGGGGGGGGGGGGGTGGGGGGGGGGGGGGGTGGGGGGGGGGGGGGGTGGGGGGGGGGGGGGGTGGGGGGGGGGGGGGGTGGGGGGGGGGGGGGGTGGGGGGGGGGGGGGGTGGGGGGGGGGGGGGGTGGGGGGGGGGGGGGGTGGGGGGGGGGGGGGGTGGGGGGGGGGGGGGGTGGGGGGGGGGGGGGGTGGGGGGGGGGGGGGGTGGGGGGGGGGGGGGGTGGGGGGGGGGGGGGGTGGGGGGGGGGGGGGGTGGGGGGGGGGGGGGGTGGGGGGGGGGGGGGGTGGGGGGGGGGGGGGGTGGGGGGGGGGGGGGGTGGGGGGGGGGGGGGGTGGGGGGGGGGGGGGGTGGGGGGGGGGGGGGGTGGGGGGGGGGGGGGGTGGGGGGGGGGGGGGGTGGGGGGGGGGGGGGGTGGGGGGGGGGGGGGGTGGGGGGGGGGGGGGGTGGGGGGGGGGGGGGGTGGGGGGGGGGGGGGGTGGGGGGGGGGGGGGGTGGGGGGGGGGGGGGGTGGGGGGGGGGGGGGGTGGGGGGGGGGGGGGGTGGGGGGGGGGGGGGGTGGGGGGGGGGGGGGGTGGGGGGGGGGGGGGGTGGGGGGGGGGGGGGGTGGGGGGGGGGGGGGGTGGGGGGGGGGGGGGGTGGGGGGGGGGGGGGGTGGGGGGGGGGGGGGGTGGGGGGGGGGGGGGGTGGGGGGGGGGGGGGGTGGGGGGGGGGGGGGGTGGGGGGGGGGGGGGGTGGGGGGGGGGGGGGGTGGGGGGGGGGGGGGGTGGGGGGGGGGGGGGGTGGGGGGGGGGGGGGGTGGGGGGGGGGGGGGGTGGGGGGGGGGGGGGGTGGGGGGGGGGGGGGGTGGGGGGGGGGGGGGGTGGGGGGGGGGGGGGGTGGGGGGGGGGGGGGGTGGGGGGGGGGGGGGGTGGGGGGGGGGGGGGGTGGGGGGGGGGGGGGGTGGGGGGGGGGGGGGGTGGGGGGGGGGGGGGGTGGGGGGGGGGGGGGGTGGGGGGGGGGGGGGGTGGGGGGGGGGGGGGGTGGGGGGGGGGGGGGGTGGGGGGGGGGGGGGGTGGGGGGGGGGGGGGGTGGGGGGGGGGGGGGGTGGGGGGGGGGGGGGGTGGGGGGGGGGGGGGGTGGGGGGGGGGGGGGGTGGGGGGGGGGGGGGGTGGGGGGGGGGGGGGGTGGGGGGGGGGGGGGGTGGGGGGGGGGGGGGGTGGGGGGGGGGGGGGGTGGGGGGGGGGGGGGGTGGGGGGGGGGGGGGGTGGGGGGGGGGGGGGGTGGGGGGGGGGGGGGGTGGGGGGGGGGGGGGGTGGGGGGGGGGGGGGGTGGGGGGGGGGGGGGGTGGGGGGGGGGGGGGGTGGGGGGGGGGGGGGGTGGGGGGGGGGGGGGGTGGGGGGGGGGGGGGGTGGGGGGGGGGGGGGGTGGGGGGGGGGGGGGGTGGGGGGGGGGGGGGGTGGGGGGGGGGGGGGGTGGGGGGGGGGGGGGGTGGGGGGGGGGGGGGGTGGGGGGGGGGGGGGGTGGGGGGGGGGGGGGGTGGGGGGGGGGGGGGGTGGGGGGGGGGGGGGGTGGGGGGGGGGGGGGGTGGGGGGGGGGGGGGGTGGGGGGGGGGGGGGGTGGGGGGGGGGGGGGGTGGGGGGGGGGGGGGGTGGGGGGGGGGGGGGGTGGGGGGGGGGGGGGGTGGGGGGGGGGGGGGGTGGGGGGGGGGGGGGGTGGGGGGGGGGGGGGGTGGGGGGGGGGGGGGGTGGGGGGGGGGGGGGGTGGGGGGGGGGGGGGGTGGGGGGGGGGGGGGGTGGGGGGGGGGGGGGGTGGGGGGGGGGGGGGGTGGGGGGGGGGGGGGGTGGGGGGGGGGGGGGGTGGGGGGGGGGGGGGGTGGGGGGGGGGGGGGGTGGGGGGGGGGGGGGGTGGGGGGGGGGGGGGGTGGGGGGGGGGGGGGGTGGGGGGGGGGGGGGGTGGGGGGGGGGGGGGGTGGGGGGGGGGGGGGGTGGGGGGGGGGGGGGGTGGGGGGGGGGGGGGGTGGGGGGGGGGGGGGGTGGGGGGGGGGGGGGGTGGGGGGGGGGGGGGGTGGGGGGGGGGGGGGGTGGGGGGGGGGGGGGGTGGGGGGGGGGGGGGGTGGGGGGGGGGGGGGGTGGGGGGGGGGGGGGGTGGGGGGGGGGGGGGGTGGGGGGGGGGGGGGGTGGGGGGGGGGGGGGGTGGGGGGGGGGGGGGGTGGGGGGGGGGGGGGGTGGGGGGGGGGGGGGGTGGGGGGGGGGGGGGGTGGGGGGGGGGGGGGGTGGGGGGGGGGGGGGGTGGGGGGGGGGGGGGGTGGGGGGGGGGGGGGGTGGGGGGGGGGGGGGGTGGGGGGGGGGGGGGGTGGGGGGGGGGGGGGGTGGGGGGGGGGGGGGGTGGGGGGGGGGGGGGGTGGGGGGGGGGGGGGGTGGGGGGGGGGGGGGGTGGGGGGGGGGGGGGGTGGGGGGGGGGGGGGGTGGGGGGGGGGGGGGGTGGGGGGGGGGGGGGGTGGGGGGGGGGGGGGGTGGGGGGGGGGGGGGGTGGGGGGGGGGGGGGGTGGGGGGGGGGGGGGGTGGGGGGGGGGGGGGGTGGGGGGGGGGGGGGGTGGGGGGGGGGGGGGGTGGGGGGGGGGGGGGGTGGGGGGGGGGGGGGGTGGGGGGGGGGGGGGGTGGGGGGGGGGGGGGGTGGGGGGGGGGGGGGGTGGGGGGGGGGGGGGGTGGGGGGGGGGGGGGGTGGGGGGGGGGGGGGGTGGGGGGGGGGGGGGGTGGGGGGGGGGGGGGGTGGGGGGGGGGGGGGGTGGGGGGGGGGGGGGGTGGGGGGGGGGGGGGGTGGGGGGGGGGGGGGGTGGGGGGGGGGGGGGGTGGGGGGGGGGGGGGGTGGGGGGGGGGGGGGGTGGGGGGGGGGGGGGGTGGGGGGGGGGGGGGGTGGGGGGGGGGGGGGGTGGGGGGGGGGGGGGGTGGGGGGGGGGGGGGGTGGGGGGGGGGGGGGGTGGGGGGGGGGGGGGGTGGGGGGGGGGGGGGGTGGGGGGGGGGGGGGGTGGGGGGGGGGGGGGGTGGGGGGGGGGGGGGGTGGGGGGGGGGGGGGGTGGGGGGGGGGGGGGGTGGGGGGGGGGGGGGGTGGGGGGGGGGGGGGGTGGGGGGGGGGGGGGGTGGGGGGGGGGGGGGGTGGGGGGGGGGGGGGGTGGGGGGGGGGGGGGGTGGGGGGGGGGGGGGGTGGGGGGGGGGGGGGGTGGGGGGGGGGGGGGGTGGGGGGGGGGGGGGGTGGGGGGGGGGGGGGGTGGGGGGGGGGGGGGGTGGGGGGGGGGGGGGGTGGGGGGGGGGGGGGGTGGGGGGGGGGGGGGGTGGGGGGGGGGGGGGGTGGGGGGGGGGGGGGGTGGGGGGGGGGGGGGGTGGGGGGGGGGGGGGGTGGGGGGGGGGGGGGGTGGGGGGGGGGGGGGGTGGGGGGGGGGGGGGGTGGGGGGGGGGGGGGGTGGGGGGGGGGGGGGGTGGGGGGGGGGGGGGGTGGGGGGGGGGGGGGGTGGGGGGGGGGGGGGGTGGGGGGGGGGGGGGGTGGGGGGGGGGGGGGGTGGGGGGGGGGGGGGGTGGGGGGGGGGGGGGGTGGGGGGGGGGGGGGGTGGGGGGGGGGGGGGGTGGGGGGGGGGGGGGGTGGGGGGGGGGGGGGGTGGGGGGGGGGGGGGGTGGGGGGGGGGGGGGGTGGGGGGGGGGGGGGGTGGGGGGGGGGGGGGGTGGGGGGGGGGGGGGGTGGGGGGGGGGGGGGGTGGGGGGGGGGGGGGGTGGGGGGGGGGGGGGGTGGGGGGGGGGGGGGGTGGGGGGGGGGGGGGGTGGGGGGGGGGGGGGGTGGGGGGGGGGGGGGGTGGGGGGGGGGGGGGGTGGGGGGGGGGGGGGGTGGGGGGGGGGGGGGGTGGGGGGGGGGGGGGGTGGGGGGGGGGGGGGGTGGGGGGGGGGGGGGGTGGGGGGGGGGGGGGGTGGGGGGGGGGGGGGGTGGGGGGGGGGGGGGGTGGGGGGGGGGGGGGGTGGGGGGGGGGGGGGGTGGGGGGGGGGGGGGGTGGGGGGGGGGGGGGGTGGGGGGGGGGGGGGGTGGGGGGGGGGGGGGGTGGGGGGGGGGGGGGGTGGGGGGGGGGGGGGGTGGGGGGGGGGGGGGGTGGGGGGGGGGGGGGGTGGGGGGGGGGGGGGGTGGGGGGGGGGGGGGGTGGGGGGGGGGGGGGGTGGGGGGGGGGGGGGGTGGGGGGGGGGGGGGGTGGGGGGGGGGGGGGGTGGGGGGGGGGGGGGGTGGGGGGGGGGGGGGGTGGGGGGGGGGGGGGGTGGGGGGGGGGGGGGGTGGGGGGGGGGGGGGGTGGGGGGGGGGGGGGGTGGGGGGGGGGGGGGGTGGGGGGGGGGGGGGGTGGGGGGGGGGGGGGGTGGGGGGGGGGGGGGGTGGGGGGGGGGGGGGGTGGGGGGGGGGGGGGGTGGGGGGGGGGGGGGGTGGGGGGGGGGGGGGGTGGGGGGGGGGGGGGGTGGGGGGGGGGGGGGGTGGGGGGGGGGGGGGGTGGGGGGGGGGGGGGGTGGGGGGGGGGGGGGGTGGGGGGGGGGGGGGGTGGGGGGGGGGGGGGGTGGGGGGGGGGGGGGGTGGGGGGGGGGGGGGGTGGGGGGGGGGGGGGGTGGGGGGGGGGGGGGGTGGGGGGGGGGGGGGGTGGGGGGGGGGGGGGGTGGGGGGGGGGGGGGGTGGGGGGGGGGGGGGGTGGGGGGGGGGGGGGGTGGGGGGGGGGGGGGGTGGGGGGGGGGGGGGGTGGGGGGGGGGGGGGGTGGGGGGGGGGGGGGGTGGGGGGGGGGGGGGGTGGGGGGGGGGGGGGGTGGGGGGGGGGGGGGGTGGGGGGGGGGGGGGGTGGGGGGGGGGGGGGGTGGGGGGGGGGGGGGGTGGGGGGGGGGGGGGGTGGGGGGGGGGGGGGGTGGGGGGGGGGGGGGGTGGGGGGGGGGGGGGGTGGGGGGGGGGGGGGGTGGGGGGGGGGGGGGGTGGGGGGGGGGGGGGGTGGGGGGGGGGGGGGGTGGGGGGGGGGGGGGGTGGGGGGGGGGGGGGGTGGGGGGGGGGGGGGGTGGGGGGGGGGGGGGGTGGGGGGGGGGGGGGGTGGGGGGGGGGGGGGGTGGGGGGGGGGGGGGGTGGGGGGGGGGGGGGGTGGGGGGGGGGGGGGGTGGGGGGGGGGGGGGGTGGGGGGGGGGGGGGGTGGGGGGGGGGGGGGGTGGGGGGGGGGGGGGGTGGGGGGGGGGGGGGGTGGGGGGGGGGGGGGGTGGGGGGGGGGGGGGGTGGGGGGGGGGGGGGGTGGGGGGGGGGGGGGGTGGGGGGGGGGGGGGGTGGGGGGGGGGGGGGGTGGGGGGGGGGGGGGGTGGGGGGGGGGGGGGGTGGGGGGGGGGGGGGGTGGGGGGGGGGGGGGGTGGGGGGGGGGGGGGGTGGGGGGGGGGGGGGGTGGGGGGGGGGGGGGGTGGGGGGGGGGGGGGGTGGGGGGGGGGGGGGGTGGGGGGGGGGGGGGGTGGGGGGGGGGGGGGGTGGGGGGGGGGGGGGGTGGGGGGGGGGGGGGGTGGGGGGGGGGGGGGGTGGGGGGGGGGGGGGGTGGGGGGGGGGGGGGGTGGGGGGGGGGGGGGGTGGGGGGGGGGGGGGGTGGGGGGGGGGGGGGGTGGGGGGGGGGGGGGGTGGGGGGGGGGGGGGGTGGGGGGGGGGGGGGGTGGGGGGGGGGGGGGGTGGGGGGGGGGGGGGGTGGGGGGGGGGGGGGGTGGGGGGGGGGGGGGGTGGGGGGGGGGGGGGGTGGGGGGGGGGGGGGGTGGGGGGGGGGGGGGGTGGGGGGGGGGGGGGGTGGGGGGGGGGGGGGGTGGGGGGGGGGGGGGGTGGGGGGGGGGGGGGGTGGGGGGGGGGGGGGGTGGGGGGGGGGGGGGGTGGGGGGGGGGGGGGGTGGGGGGGGGGGGGGGTGGGGGGGGGGGGGGGTGGGGGGGGGGGGGGGTGGGGGGGGGGGGGGGTGGGGGGGGGGGGGGGTGGGGGGGGGGGGGGGTGGGGGGGGGGGGGGGTGGGGGGGGGGGGGGGTGGGGGGGGGGGGGGGTGGGGGGGGGGGGGGGTGGGGGGGGGGGGGGGTGGGGGGGGGGGGGGGTGGGGGGGGGGGGGGGTGGGGGGGGGGGGGGGTGGGGGGGGGGGGGGGTGGGGGGGGGGGGGGGTGGGGGGGGGGGGGGGTGGGGGGGGGGGGGGGTGGGGGGGGGGGGGGGTGGGGGGGGGGGGGGGTGGGGGGGGGGGGGGGTGGGGGGGGGGGGGGGTGGGGGGGGGGGGGGGTGGGGGGGGGGGGGGGTGGGGGGGGGGGGGGGTGGGGGGGGGGGGGGGTGGGGGGGGGGGGGGGTGGGGGGGGGGGGGGGTGGGGGGGGGGGGGGGTGGGGGGGGGGGGGGGTGGGGGGGGGGGGGGGTGGGGGGGGGGGGGGGTGGGGGGGGGGGGGGGTGGGGGGGGGGGGGGGTGGGGGGGGGGGGGGGTGGGGGGGGGGGGGGGTGGGGGGGGGGGGGGGTGGGGGGGGGGGGGGGTGGGGGGGGGGGGGGGTGGGGGGGGGGGGGGGTGGGGGGGGGGGGGGGTGGGGGGGGGGGGGGGTGGGGGGGGGGGGGGGTGGGGGGGGGGGGGGGTGGGGGGGGGGGGGGGTGGGGGGGGGGGGGGGTGGGGGGGGGGGGGGGTGGGGGGGGGGGGGGGTGGGGGGGGGGGGGGGTGGGGGGGGGGGGGGGTGGGGGGGGGGGGGGGTGGGGGGGGGGGGGGGTGGGGGGGGGGGGGGGTGGGGGGGGGGGGGGGTGGGGGGGGGGGGGGGTGGGGGGGGGGGGGGGTGGGGGGGGGGGGGGGTGGGGGGGGGGGGGGGTGGGGGGGGGGGGGGGTGGGGGGGGGGGGGGGTGGGGGGGGGGGGGGGTGGGGGGGGGGGGGGGTGGGGGGGGGGGGGGGTGGGGGGGGGGGGGGGTGGGGGGGGGGGGGGGTGGGGGGGGGGGGGGGTGGGGGGGGGGGGGGGTGGGGGGGGGGGGGGGTGGGGGGGGGGGGGGGTGGGGGGGGGGGGGGGTGGGGGGGGGGGGGGGTGGGGGGGGGGGGGGGTGGGGGGGGGGGGGGGTGGGGGGGGGGGGGGGTGGGGGGGGGGGGGGGTGGGGGGGGGGGGGGGTGGGGGGGGGGGGGGGTGGGGGGGGGGGGGGGTGGGGGGGGGGGGGGGTGGGGGGGGGGGGGGGTGGGGGGGGGGGGGGGTGGGGGGGGGGGGGGGTGGGGGGGGGGGGGGGTGGGGGGGGGGGGGGGTGGGGGGGGGGGGGGGTGGGGGGGGGGGGGGGTGGGGGGGGGGGGGGGTGGGGGGGGGGGGGGGTGGGGGGGGGGGGGGGTGGGGGGGGGGGGGGGTGGGGGGGGGGGGGGGTGGGGGGGGGGGGGGGTGGGGGGGGGGGGGGGTGGGGGGGGGGGGGGGTGGGGGGGGGGGGGGGTGGGGGGGGGGGGGGGTGGGGGGGGGGGGGGGTGGGGGGGGGGGGGGGTGGGGGGGGGGGGGGGTGGGGGGGGGGGGGGGTGGGGGGGGGGGGGGGTGGGGGGGGGGGGGGGTGGGGGGGGGGGGGGGTGGGGGGGGGGGGGGGTGGGGGGGGGGGGGGGTGGGGGGGGGGGGGGGTGGGGGGGGGGGGGGGTGGGGGGGGGGGGGGGTGGGGGGGGGGGGGGGTGGGGGGGGGGGGGGGTGGGGGGGGGGGGGGGTGGGGGGGGGGGGGGGTGGGGGGGGGGGGGGGTGGGGGGGGGGGGGGGTGGGGGGGGGGGGGGGTGGGGGGGGGGGGGGGTGGGGGGGGGGGGGGGTGGGGGGGGGGGGGGGTGGGGGGGGGGGGGGGTGGGGGGGGGGGGGGGTGGGGGGGGGGGGGGGTGGGGGGGGGGGGGGGTGGGGGGGGGGGGGGGTGGGGGGGGGGGGGGGTGGGGGGGGGGGGGGGTGGGGGGGGGGGGGGGTGGGGGGGGGGGGGGGTGGGGGGGGGGGGGGGTGGGGGGGGGGGGGGGTGGGGGGGGGGGGGGGTGGGGGGGGGGGGGGGTGGGGGGGGGGGGGGGTGGGGGGGGGGGGGGGTGGGGGGGGGGGGGGGTGGGGGGGGGGGGGGGTGGGGGGGGGGGGGGGTGGGGGGGGGGGGGGGTGGGGGGGGGGGGGGGTGGGGGGGGGGGGGGGTGGGGGGGGGGGGGGGTGGGGGGGGGGGGGGGTGGGGGGGGGGGGGGGTGGGGGGGGGGGGGGGTGGGGGGGGGGGGGGGTGGGGGGGGGGGGGGGTGGGGGGGGGGGGGGGTGGGGGGGGGGGGGGGTGGGGGGGGGGGGGGGTGGGGGGGGGGGGGGGTGGGGGGGGGGGGGGGTGGGGGGGGGGGGGGGTGGGGGGGGGGGGGGGTGGGGGGGGGGGGGGGTGGGGGGGGGGGGGGGTGGGGGGGGGGGGGGGTGGGGGGGGGGGGGGGTGGGGGGGGGGGGGGGTGGGGGGGGGGGGGGGTGGGGGGGGGGGGGGGTGGGGGGGGGGGGGGGTGGGGGGGGGGGGGGGTGGGGGGGGGGGGGGGTGGGGGGGGGGGGGGGTGGGGGGGGGGGGGGGTGGGGGGGGGGGGGGGTGGGGGGGGGGGGGGGTGGGGGGGGGGGGGGGTGGGGGGGGGGGGGGGTGGGGGGGGGGGGGGGTGGGGGGGGGGGGGGGTGGGGGGGGGGGGGGGTGGGGGGGGGGGGGGGTGGGGGGGGGGGGGGGTGGGGGGGGGGGGGGGTGGGGGGGGGGGGGGGTGGGGGGGGGGGGGGGTGGGGGGGGGGGGGGGTGGGGGGGGGGGGGGGTGGGGGGGGGGGGGGGTGGGGGGGGGGGGGGGTGGGGGGGGGGGGGGGTGGGGGGGGGGGGGGGTGGGGGGGGGGGGGGGTGGGGGGGGGGGGGGGTGGGGGGGGGGGGGGGTGGGGGGGGGGGGGGGTGGGGGGGGGGGGGGGTGGGGGGGGGGGGGGGTGGGGGGGGGGGGGGGTGGGGGGGGGGGGGGGTGGGGGGGGGGGGGGGTGGGGGGGGGGGGGGGTGGGGGGGGGGGGGGGTGGGGGGGGGGGGGGGTGGGGGGGGGGGGGGGTGGGGGGGGGGGGGGGTGGGGGGGGGGGGGGGTGGGGGGGGGGGGGGGTGGGGGGGGGGGGGGGTGGGGGGGGGGGGGGGTGGGGGGGGGGGGGGGTGGGGGGGGGGGGGGGTGGGGGGGGGGGGGGGTGGGGGGGGGGGGGGGTGGGGGGGGGGGGGGGTGGGGGGGGGGGGGGGTGGGGGGGGGGGGGGGTGGGGGGGGGGGGGGGTGGGGGGGGGGGGGGGTGGGGGGGGGGGGGGGTGGGGGGGGGGGGGGGTGGGGGGGGGGGGGGGTGGGGGGGGG
Organism: Sphaerodactylus townsendi; assembly: GCF_021028975.2. NCBI lineage: Eukaryota > Metazoa > Chordata > Lepidosauria > Squamata > Sphaerodactylidae > Sphaerodactylus > Sphaerodactylus townsendi. Next base: position 8,492,939 of record NC_059441.1, read on the forward strand.
GGGGGGTGGGGGGGGGGGGGGGTGGGGGGGGGGGGGGGTGGGGGGGGGGGGGGGTGGGGGGGGGGGGGGGTGGGGGGGGGGGGGGGTGGGGGGGGGGGGGGGTGGGGGGGGGGGGGGGTGGGGGGGGGGGGGGGTGGGGGGGGGGGGGGGTGGGGGGGGGGGGGGGTGGGGGGGGGGGGGGGTGGGGGGGGGGGGGGGTGGGGGGGGGGGGGGGTGGGGGGGGGGGGGGGTGGGGGGGGGGGGGGGTGGGGGGGGGGGGGGGTGGGGGGGGGGGGGGGTGGGGGGGGGGGGGGGTGGGGGGGGGGGGGGGTGGGGGGGGGGGGGGGTGGGGGGGGGGGGGGGTGGGGGGGGGGGGGGGTGGGGGGGGGGGGGGGTGGGGGGGGGGGGGGGTGGGGGGGGGGGGGGGTGGGGGGGGGGGGGGGTGGGGGGGGGGGGGGGTGGGGGGGGGGGGGGGTGGGGGGGGGGGGGGGTGGGGGGGGGGGGGGGTGGGGGGGGGGGGGGGTGGGGGGGGGGGGGGGTGGGGGGGGGGGGGGGTGGGGGGGGGGGGGGGTGGGGGGGGGGGGGGGTGGGGGGGGGGGGGGGTGGGGGGGGGGGGGGGTGGGGGGGGGGGGGGGTGGGGGGGGGGGGGGGTGGGGGGGGGGGGGGGTGGGGGGGGGGGGGGGTGGGGGGGGGGGGGGGTGGGGGGGGGGGGGGGTGGGGGGGGGGGGGGGTGGGGGGGGGGGGGGGTGGGGGGGGGGGGGGGTGGGGGGGGGGGGGGGTGGGGGGGGGGGGGGGTGGGGGGGGGGGGGGGTGGGGGGGGGGGGGGGTGGGGGGGGGGGGGGGTGGGGGGGGGGGGGGGTGGGGGGGGGGGGGGGTGGGGGGGGGGGGGGGTGGGGGGGGGGGGGGGTGGGGGGGGGGGGGGGTGGGGGGGGGGGGGGGTGGGGGGGGGGGGGGGTGGGGGGGGGGGGGGGTGGGGGGGGGGGGGGGTGGGGGGGGGGGGGGGTGGGGGGGGGGGGGGGTGGGGGGGGGGGGGGGTGGGGGGGGGGGGGGGTGGGGGGGGGGGGGGGTGGGGGGGGGGGGGGGTGGGGGGGGGGGGGGGTGGGGGGGGGGGGGGGTGGGGGGGGGGGGGGGTGGGGGGGGGGGGGGGTGGGGGGGGGGGGGGGTGGGGGGGGGGGGGGGTGGGGGGGGGGGGGGGTGGGGGGGGGGGGGGGTGGGGGGGGGGGGGGGTGGGGGGGGGGGGGGGTGGGGGGGGGGGGGGGTGGGGGGGGGGGGGGGTGGGGGGGGGGGGGGGTGGGGGGGGGGGGGGGTGGGGGGGGGGGGGGGTGGGGGGGGGGGGGGGTGGGGGGGGGGGGGGGTGGGGGGGGGGGGGGGTGGGGGGGGGGGGGGGTGGGGGGGGGGGGGGGTGGGGGGGGGGGGGGGTGGGGGGGGGGGGGGGTGGGGGGGGGGGGGGGTGGGGGGGGGGGGGGGTGGGGGGGGGGGGGGGTGGGGGGGGGGGGGGGTGGGGGGGGGGGGGGGTGGGGGGGGGGGGGGGTGGGGGGGGGGGGGGGTGGGGGGGGGGGGGGGTGGGGGGGGGGGGGGGTGGGGGGGGGGGGGGGTGGGGGGGGGGGGGGGTGGGGGGGGGGGGGGGTGGGGGGGGGGGGGGGTGGGGGGGGGGGGGGGTGGGGGGGGGGGGGGGTGGGGGGGGGGGGGGGTGGGGGGGGGGGGGGGTGGGGGGGGGGGGGGGTGGGGGGGGGGGGGGGTGGGGGGGGGGGGGGGTGGGGGGGGGGGGGGGTGGGGGGGGGGGGGGGTGGGGGGGGGGGGGGGTGGGGGGGGGGGGGGGTGGGGGGGGGGGGGGGTGGGGGGGGGGGGGGGTGGGGGGGGGGGGGGGTGGGGGGGGGGGGGGGTGGGGGGGGGGGGGGGTGGGGGGGGGGGGGGGTGGGGGGGGGGGGGGGTGGGGGGGGGGGGGGGTGGGGGGGGGGGGGGGTGGGGGGGGGGGGGGGTGGGGGGGGGGGGGGGTGGGGGGGGGGGGGGGTGGGGGGGGGGGGGGGTGGGGGGGGGGGGGGGTGGGGGGGGGGGGGGGTGGGGGGGGGGGGGGGTGGGGGGGGGGGGGGGTGGGGGGGGGGGGGGGTGGGGGGGGGGGGGGGTGGGGGGGGGGGGGGGTGGGGGGGGGGGGGGGTGGGGGGGGGGGGGGGTGGGGGGGGGGGGGGGTGGGGGGGGGGGGGGGTGGGGGGGGGGGGGGGTGGGGGGGGGGGGGGGTGGGGGGGGGGGGGGGTGGGGGGGGGGGGGGGTGGGGGGGGGGGGGGGTGGGGGGGGGGGGGGGTGGGGGGGGGGGGGGGTGGGGGGGGGGGGGGGTGGGGGGGGGGGGGGGTGGGGGGGGGGGGGGGTGGGGGGGGGGGGGGGTGGGGGGGGGGGGGGGTGGGGGGGGGGGGGGGTGGGGGGGGGGGGGGGTGGGGGGGGGGGGGGGTGGGGGGGGGGGGGGGTGGGGGGGGGGGGGGGTGGGGGGGGGGGGGGGTGGGGGGGGGGGGGGGTGGGGGGGGGGGGGGGTGGGGGGGGGGGGGGGTGGGGGGGGGGGGGGGTGGGGGGGGGGGGGGGTGGGGGGGGGGGGGGGTGGGGGGGGGGGGGGGTGGGGGGGGGGGGGGGTGGGGGGGGGGGGGGGTGGGGGGGGGGGGGGGTGGGGGGGGGGGGGGGTGGGGGGGGGGGGGGGTGGGGGGGGGGGGGGGTGGGGGGGGGGGGGGGTGGGGGGGGGGGGGGGTGGGGGGGGGGGGGGGTGGGGGGGGGGGGGGGTGGGGGGGGGGGGGGGTGGGGGGGGGGGGGGGTGGGGGGGGGGGGGGGTGGGGGGGGGGGGGGGTGGGGGGGGGGGGGGGTGGGGGGGGGGGGGGGTGGGGGGGGGGGGGGGTGGGGGGGGGGGGGGGTGGGGGGGGGGGGGGGTGGGGGGGGGGGGGGGTGGGGGGGGGGGGGGGTGGGGGGGGGGGGGGGTGGGGGGGGGGGGGGGTGGGGGGGGGGGGGGGTGGGGGGGGGGGGGGGTGGGGGGGGGGGGGGGTGGGGGGGGGGGGGGGTGGGGGGGGGGGGGGGTGGGGGGGGGGGGGGGTGGGGGGGGGGGGGGGTGGGGGGGGGGGGGGGTGGGGGGGGGGGGGGGTGGGGGGGGGGGGGGGTGGGGGGGGGGGGGGGTGGGGGGGGGGGGGGGTGGGGGGGGGGGGGGGTGGGGGGGGGGGGGGGTGGGGGGGGGGGGGGGTGGGGGGGGGGGGGGGTGGGGGGGGGGGGGGGTGGGGGGGGGGGGGGGTGGGGGGGGGGGGGGGTGGGGGGGGGGGGGGGTGGGGGGGGGGGGGGGTGGGGGGGGGGGGGGGTGGGGGGGGGGGGGGGTGGGGGGGGGGGGGGGTGGGGGGGGGGGGGGGTGGGGGGGGGGGGGGGTGGGGGGGGGGGGGGGTGGGGGGGGGGGGGGGTGGGGGGGGGGGGGGGTGGGGGGGGGGGGGGGTGGGGGGGGGGGGGGGTGGGGGGGGGGGGGGGTGGGGGGGGGGGGGGGTGGGGGGGGGGGGGGGTGGGGGGGGGGGGGGGTGGGGGGGGGGGGGGGTGGGGGGGGGGGGGGGTGGGGGGGGGGGGGGGTGGGGGGGGGGGGGGGTGGGGGGGGGGGGGGGTGGGGGGGGGGGGGGGTGGGGGGGGGGGGGGGTGGGGGGGGGGGGGGGTGGGGGGGGGGGGGGGTGGGGGGGGGGGGGGGTGGGGGGGGGGGGGGGTGGGGGGGGGGGGGGGTGGGGGGGGGGGGGGGTGGGGGGGGGGGGGGGTGGGGGGGGGGGGGGGTGGGGGGGGGGGGGGGTGGGGGGGGGGGGGGGTGGGGGGGGGGGGGGGTGGGGGGGGGGGGGGGTGGGGGGGGGGGGGGGTGGGGGGGGGGGGGGGTGGGGGGGGGGGGGGGTGGGGGGGGGGGGGGGTGGGGGGGGGGGGGGGTGGGGGGGGGGGGGGGTGGGGGGGGGGGGGGGTGGGGGGGGGGGGGGGTGGGGGGGGGGGGGGGTGGGGGGGGGGGGGGGTGGGGGGGGGGGGGGGTGGGGGGGGGGGGGGGTGGGGGGGGGGGGGGGTGGGGGGGGGGGGGGGTGGGGGGGGGGGGGGGTGGGGGGGGGGGGGGGTGGGGGGGGGGGGGGGTGGGGGGGGGGGGGGGTGGGGGGGGGGGGGGGTGGGGGGGGGGGGGGGTGGGGGGGGGGGGGGGTGGGGGGGGGGGGGGGTGGGGGGGGGGGGGGGTGGGGGGGGGGGGGGGTGGGGGGGGGGGGGGGTGGGGGGGGGGGGGGGTGGGGGGGGGGGGGGGTGGGGGGGGGGGGGGGTGGGGGGGGGGGGGGGTGGGGGGGGGGGGGGGTGGGGGGGGGGGGGGGTGGGGGGGGGGGGGGGTGGGGGGGGGGGGGGGTGGGGGGGGGGGGGGGTGGGGGGGGGGGGGGGTGGGGGGGGGGGGGGGTGGGGGGGGGGGGGGGTGGGGGGGGGGGGGGGTGGGGGGGGGGGGGGGTGGGGGGGGGGGGGGGTGGGGGGGGGGGGGGGTGGGGGGGGGGGGGGGTGGGGGGGGGGGGGGGTGGGGGGGGGGGGGGGTGGGGGGGGGGGGGGGTGGGGGGGGGGGGGGGTGGGGGGGGGGGGGGGTGGGGGGGGGGGGGGGTGGGGGGGGGGGGGGGTGGGGGGGGGGGGGGGTGGGGGGGGGGGGGGGTGGGGGGGGGGGGGGGTGGGGGGGGGGGGGGGTGGGGGGGGGGGGGGGTGGGGGGGGGGGGGGGTGGGGGGGGGGGGGGGTGGGGGGGGGGGGGGGTGGGGGGGGGGGGGGGTGGGGGGGGGGGGGGGTGGGGGGGGGGGGGGGTGGGGGGGGGGGGGGGTGGGGGGGGGGGGGGGTGGGGGGGGGGGGGGGTGGGGGGGGGGGGGGGTGGGGGGGGGGGGGGGTGGGGGGGGGGGGGGGTGGGGGGGGGGGGGGGTGGGGGGGGGGGGGGGTGGGGGGGGGGGGGGGTGGGGGGGGGGGGGGGTGGGGGGGGGGGGGGGTGGGGGGGGGGGGGGGTGGGGGGGGGGGGGGGTGGGGGGGGGGGGGGGTGGGGGGGGGGGGGGGTGGGGGGGGGGGGGGGTGGGGGGGGGGGGGGGTGGGGGGGGGGGGGGGTGGGGGGGGGGGGGGGTGGGGGGGGGGGGGGGTGGGGGGGGGGGGGGGTGGGGGGGGGGGGGGGTGGGGGGGGGGGGGGGTGGGGGGGGGGGGGGGTGGGGGGGGGGGGGGGTGGGGGGGGGGGGGGGTGGGGGGGGGGGGGGGTGGGGGGGGGGGGGGGTGGGGGGGGGGGGGGGTGGGGGGGGGGGGGGGTGGGGGGGGGGGGGGGTGGGGGGGGGGGGGGGTGGGGGGGGGGGGGGGTGGGGGGGGGGGGGGGTGGGGGGGGGGGGGGGTGGGGGGGGGGGGGGGTGGGGGGGGGGGGGGGTGGGGGGGGGGGGGGGTGGGGGGGGGGGGGGGTGGGGGGGGGGGGGGGTGGGGGGGGGGGGGGGTGGGGGGGGGGGGGGGTGGGGGGGGGGGGGGGTGGGGGGGGGGGGGGGTGGGGGGGGGGGGGGGTGGGGGGGGGGGGGGGTGGGGGGGGGGGGGGGTGGGGGGGGGGGGGGGTGGGGGGGGGGGGGGGTGGGGGGGGGGGGGGGTGGGGGGGGGGGGGGGTGGGGGGGGGGGGGGGTGGGGGGGGGGGGGGGTGGGGGGGGGGGGGGGTGGGGGGGGGGGGGGGTGGGGGGGGGGGGGGGTGGGGGGGGGGGGGGGTGGGGGGGGGGGGGGGTGGGGGGGGGGGGGGGTGGGGGGGGGGGGGGGTGGGGGGGGGGGGGGGTGGGGGGGGGGGGGGGTGGGGGGGGGGGGGGGTGGGGGGGGGGGGGGGTGGGGGGGGGGGGGGGTGGGGGGGGGGGGGGGTGGGGGGGGGGGGGGGTGGGGGGGGGGGGGGGTGGGGGGGGGGGGGGGTGGGGGGGGGGGGGGGTGGGGGGGGGGGGGGGTGGGGGGGGGGGGGGGTGGGGGGGGGGGGGGGTGGGGGGGGGGGGGGGTGGGGGGGGGGGGGGGTGGGGGGGGGGGGGGGTGGGGGGGGGGGGGGGTGGGGGGGGGGGGGGGTGGGGGGGGGGGGGGGTGGGGGGGGGGGGGGGTGGGGGGGGGGGGGGGTGGGGGGGGGGGGGGGTGGGGGGGGGGGGGGGTGGGGGGGGGGGGGGGTGGGGGGGGGGGGGGGTGGGGGGGGGGGGGGGTGGGGGGGGGGGGGGGTGGGGGGGGGGGGGGGTGGGGGGGGGGGGGGGTGGGGGGGGGGGGGGGTGGGGGGGGGGGGGGGTGGGGGGGGGGGGGGGTGGGGGGGGGGGGGGGTGGGGGGGGGGGGGGGTGGGGGGGGGGGGGGGTGGGGGGGGGGGGGGGTGGGGGGGGGGGGGGGTGGGGGGGGGGGGGGGTGGGGGGGGGGGGGGGTGGGGGGGGGGGGGGGTGGGGGGGGGGGGGGGTGGGGGGGGGGGGGGGTGGGGGGGGGGGGGGGTGGGGGGGGGGGGGGGTGGGGGGGGGGGGGGGTGGGGGGGGGGGGGGGTGGGGGGGGGGGGGGGTGGGGGGGGGGGGGGGTGGGGGGGGGGGGGGGTGGGGGGGGGGGGGGGTGGGGGGGGGGGGGGGTGGGGGGGGGGGGGGGTGGGGGGGGGGGGGGGTGGGGGGGGGGGGGGGTGGGGGGGGGGGGGGGTGGGGGGGGGGGGGGGTGGGGGGGGGGGGGGGTGGGGGGGGGGGGGGGTGGGGGGGGGGGGGGGTGGGGGGGGGGGGGGGTGGGGGGGGGGGGGGGTGGGGGGGGGGGGGGGTGGGGGGGGGGGGGGGTGGGGGGGGGGGGGGGTGGGGGGGGGGGGGGGTGGGGGGGGGGGGGGGTGGGGGGGGGGGGGGGTGGGGGGGGGGGGGGGTGGGGGGGGGGGGGGGTGGGGGGGGGGGGGGGTGGGGGGGGGGGGGGGTGGGGGGGGGGGGGGGTGGGGGGGGGGGGGGGTGGGGGGGGGGGGGGGTGGGGGGGGGGGGGGGTGGGGGGGGGGGGGGGTGGGGGGGGGGGGGGGTGGGGGGGGGGGGGGGTGGGGGGGGGGGGGGGTGGGGGGGGGGGGGGGTGGGGGGGGGGGGGGGTGGGGGGGGGGGGGGGTGGGGGGGGGGGGGGGTGGGGGGGGGGGGGGGTGGGGGGGGGGGGGGGTGGGGGGGGGGGGGGGTGGGGGGGGGGGGGGGTGGGGGGGGGGGGGGGTGGGGGGGGGGGGGGGTGGGGGGGGGGGGGGGTGGGGGGGGGGGGGGGTGGGGGGGGGGGGGGGTGGGGGGGGGGGGGGGTGGGGGGGGGGGGGGGTGGGGGGGGGGGGGGGTGGGGGGGGGGGGGGGTGGGGGGGGGGGGGGGTGGGGGGGGGGGGGGGTGGGGGGGGGGGGGGGTGGGGGGGGGGGGGGGTGGGGGGGGGGGGGGGTGGGGGGGGGGGGGGGTGGGGGGGGGGGGGGGTGGGGGGGGGGGGGGGTGGGGGGGGGGGGGGGTGGGGGGGGGGGGGGGTGGGGGGGGGGGGGGGTGGGGGGGGGGGGGGGTGGGGGGGGGGGGGGGTGGGGGGGGGGGGGGGTGGGGGGGGGGGGGGGTGGGGGGGGGGGGGGGTGGGGGGGGGGGGGGGTGGGGGGGGGGGGGGGTGGGGGGGGGGGGGGGTGGGGGGGGGGGGGGGTGGGGGGGGGGGGGGGTGGGGGGGGGGGGGGGTGGGGGGGGGGGGGGGTGGGGGGGGGGGGGGGTGGGGGGGGGGGGGGGTGGGGGGGGGGGGGGGTGGGGGGGGGGGGGGGTGGGGGGGGGGGGGGGTGGGGGGGGGGGGGGGTGGGGGGGGGGGGGGGTGGGGGGGGGGGGGGGTGGGGGGGGGGGGGGGTGGGGGGGGGGGGGGGTGGGGGGGGGGGGGGGTGGGGGGGGGGGGGGGTGGGGGGGGGGGGGGGTGGGGGGGGGGGGGGGTGGGGGGGGGGGGGGGTGGGGGGGGGGGGGGGTGGGGGGGGGGGGGGGTGGGGGGGGGGGGGGGTGGGGGGGGGGGGGGGTGGGGGGGGGGGGGGGTGGGGGGGGGGGGGGGTGGGGGGGGGGGGGGGTGGGGGGGGGGGGGGGTGGGGGGGGGGGGGGGTGGGGGGGGGGGGGGGTGGGGGGGGGGGGGGGTGGGGGGGGGGGGGGGTGGGGGGGGGGGGGGGTGGGGGGGGGGGGGGGTGGGGGGGGGGGGGGGTGGGGGGGGGGGGGGGTGGGGGGGGGGGGGGGTGGGGGGGGGGGGGGGTGGGGGGGGGGGGGGGTGGGGGGGGGGGGGGGTGGGGGGGGGGGGGGGTGGGGGGGGGGGGGGGTGGGGGGGGGGGGGGGTGGGGGGGGGGGGGGGTGGGGGGGGGGGGGGGTGGGGGGGGGGGGGGGTGGGGGGGGGGGGGGGTGGGGGGGGGGGGGGGTGGGGGGGGGGGGGGGTGGGGGGGGGGGGGGGTGGGGGGGGGGGGGGGTGGGGGGGGGGGGGGGTGGGGGGGGGGGGGGGTGGGGGGGGGGGGGGGTGGGGGGGGGGGGGGGTGGGGGGGGGGGGGGGTGGGGGGGGGGGGGGGTGGGGGGGGGGGGGGGTGGGGGGGGGGGGGGGTGGGGGGGGGGGGGGGTGGGGGGGGGGGGGGGTGGGGGGGGGGGGGGGTGGGGGGGGGGGGGGGTGGGGGGGGGGGGGGGTGGGGGGGGGGGGGGGTGGGGGGGGGGGGGGGTGGGGGGGGGGGGGGGTGGGGGGGGGGGGGGGTGGGGGGGGGGGGGGGTGGGGGGGGGGGGGGGTGGGGGGGGGGGGGGGTGGGGGGGGGGGGGGGTGGGGGGGGGGGGGGGTGGGGGGGGGGGGGGGTGGGGGGGGGGGGGGGTGGGGGGGGGGGGGGGTGGGGGGGGGGGGGGGTGGGGGGGGGGGGGGGTGGGGGGGGGGGGGGGTGGGGGGGGGGGGGGGTGGGGGGGGGGGGGGGTGGGGGGGGGGGGGGGTGGGGGGGGGGGGGGGTGGGGGGGGGGGGGGGTGGGGGGGGGGGGGGGTGGGGGGGGGGGGGGGTGGGGGGGGGGGGGGGTGGGGGGGGGGGGGGGTGGGGGGGGGGGGGGGTGGGGGGGGGGGGGGGTGGGGGGGGGGGGGGGTGGGGGGGGGGGGGGGTGGGGGGGGGGGGGGGTGGGGGGGGGGGGGGGTGGGGGGGGGGGGGGGTGGGGGGGGGGGGGGGTGGGGGGGGGGGGGGGTGGGGGGGGGGGGGGGTGGGGGGGGGGGGGGGTGGGGGGGGGGGGGGGTGGGGGGGGGGGGGGGTGGGGGGGGGGGGGGGTGGGGGGGGGGGGGGGTGGGGGGGGGGGGGGGTGGGGGGGGGGGGGGGTGGGGGGGGGGGGGGGTGGGGGGGGGGGGGGGTGGGGGGGGGGGGGGGTGGGGGGGGGGGGGGGTGGGGGGGGGGGGGGGTGGGGGGGGGGGGGGGTGGGGGGGGGGGGGGGTGGGGGGGGGGGGGGGTGGGGGGGGGGGGGGGTGGGGGGGGGGGGGGGTGGGGGGGGGGGGGGGTGGGGGGGGGGGGGGGTGGGGGGGGGGGGGGGTGGGGGGGGGGGGGGGTGGGGGGGGGGGGGGGTGGGGGGGGGGGGGGGTGGGGGGGGGGGGGGGTGGGGGGGGGGGGGGGTGGGGGGGGGGGGGGGTGGGGGGGGGGGGGGGTGGGGGGGGGGGGGGGTGGGGGGGGGGGGGGGTGGGGGGGGGGGGGGGTGGGGGGGGGGGGGGGTGGGGGGGGGGGGGGGTGGGGGGGGGGGGGGGTGGGGGGGGGGGGGGGTGGGGGGGGGGGGGGGTGGGGGGGGGGGGGGGTGGGGGGGGGGGGGGGTGGGGGGGGGGGGGGGTGGGGGGGGGGGGGGGTGGGGGGGGGGGGGGGTGGGGGGGGGGGGGGGTGGGGGGGGGGGGGGGTGGGGGGGGGGGGGGGTGGGGGGGGGGGGGGGTGGGGGGGGGGGGGGGTGGGGGGGGGGGGGGGTGGGGGGGGGGGGGGGTGGGGGGGGGGGGGGGTGGGGGGGGGGGGGGGTGGGGGGGGGGGGGGGTGGGGGGGGGGGGGGGTGGGGGGGGGGGGGGGTGGGGGGGGGGGGGGGTGGGGGGGGGGGGGGGTGGGGGGGGGGGGGGGTGGGGGGGGGGGGGGGTGGGGGGGGGGGGGGGTGGGGGGGGGGGGGGGTGGGGGGGGGGGGGGGTGGGGGGGGGGGGGGGTGGGGGGGGGGGGGGGTGGGGGGGGGGGGGGGTGGGGGGGGGGGGGGGTGGGGGGGGGGGGGGGTGGGGGGGGGGGGGGGTGGGGGGGGGGGGGGGTGGGGGGGGGGGGGGGTGGGGGGGGGGGGGGGTGGGGGGGGGGGGGGGTGGGGGGGGGGGGGGGTGGGGGGGGGGGGGGGTGGGGGGGGGGGGGGGTGGGGGGGGGGGGGGGTGGGGGGGGGGGGGGGTGGGGGGGGGGGGGGGTGGGGGGGGGGGGGGGTGGGGGGGGGGGGGGGTGGGGGGGGGGGGGGGTGGGGGGGGGGGGGGGTGGGGGGGGGGGGGGGTGGGGGGGGGGGGGGGTGGGGGGGGGGGGGGGTGGGGGGGGGGGGGGGTGGGGGGGGGGGGGGGTGGGGGGGGGGGGGGGTGGGGGGGGGGGGGGGTGGGGGGGGGGGGGGGTGGGGGGGGGGGGGGGTGGGGGGGGGGGGGGGTGGGGGGGGGGGGGGGTGGGGGGGGGGGGGGGTGGGGGGGGGGGGGGGTGGGGGGGGGGGGGGGTGGGGGGGGGGGGGGGTGGGGGGGGGGGGGGGTGGGGGGGGGGGGGGGTGGGGGGGGGGGGGGGTGGGGGGGGGGGGGGGTGGGGGGGGGGGGGGGTGGGGGGGGGGGGGGGTGGGGGGGGGGGGGGGTGGGGGGGGGGGGGGGTGGGGGGGGGGGGGGGTGGGGGGGGGGGGGGGTGGGGGGGGGGGGGGGTGGGGGGGGGGGGGGGTGGGGGGGGGGGGGGGTGGGGGGGGGGGGGGGTGGGGGGGGGGGGGGGTGGGGGGGGGGGGGGGTGGGGGGGGGGGGGGGTGGGGGGGGGGGGGGGTGGGGGGGGGGGGGGGTGGGGGGGGGGGGGGGTGGGGGGGGGGGGGGGTGGGGGGGGGGGGGGGTGGGGGGGGGGGGGGGTGGGGGGGGGGGGGGGTGGGGGGGGGGGGGGGTGGGGGGGGGGGGGGGTGGGGGGGGGGGGGGGTGGGGGGGGGGGGGGGTGGGGGGGGGGGGGGGTGGGGGGGGGGGGGGGTGGGGGGGGGGGGGGGTGGGGGGGGGGGGGGGTGGGGGGGGGGGGGGGTGGGGGGGGGGGGGGGTGGGGGGGGGGGGGGGTGGGGGGGGGGGGGGGTGGGGGGGGGGGGGGGTGGGGGGGGGGGGGGGTGGGGGGGGGGGGGGGTGGGGGGGGGGGGGGGTGGGGGGGGGGGGGGGTGGGGGGGGGGGGGGGTGGGGGGGGGGGGGGGTGGGGGGGGGGGGGGGTGGGGGGGGGGGGGGGTGGGGGGGGGGGGGGGTGGGGGGGGGGGGGGGTGGGGGGGGGGGGGGGTGGGGGGGGGGGGGGGTGGGGGGGGGGGGGGGTGGGGGGGGGGGGGGGTGGGGGGGGGGGGGGGTGGGGGGGGGGGGGGGTGGGGGGGGGGGGGGGTGGGGGGGGGGGGGGGTGGGGGGGGGGGGGGGTGGGGGGGGGGGGGGGTGGGGGGGGGGGGGGGTGGGGGGGGGGGGGGGTGGGGGGGGGGGGGGGTGGGGGGGGGGGGGGGTGGGGGGGGGGGGGGGTGGGGGGGGGGGGGGGTGGGGGGGGGGGGGGGTGGGGGGGGGGGGGGGTGGGGGGGGGGGGGGGTGGGGGGGGGGGGGGGTGGGGGGGGGGGGGGGTGGGGGGGGGGGGGGGTGGGGGGGGGGGGGGGTGGGGGGGGGGGGGGGTGGGGGGGGGGGGGGGTGGGGGGGGGGGGGGGTGGGGGGGGGGGGGGGTGGGGGGGGGGGGGGGTGGGGGGGGGGGGGGGTGGGGGGGGGGGGGGGTGGGGGGGGGGGGGGGTGGGGGGGGGGGGGGGTGGGGGGGGGGGGGGGTGGGGGGGGGGGGGGGTGGGGGGGGGGGGGGGTGGGGGGGGGGGGGGGTGGGGGGGGGGGGGGGTGGGGGGGGGGGGGGGTGGGGGGGGGGGGGGGTGGGGGGGGGGGGGGGTGGGGGGGGGGGGGGGTGGGGGGGGGGGGGGGTGGGGGGGGGGGGGGGTGGGGGGGGGGGGGGGTGGGGGGGGGGGGGGGTGGGGGGGGGGGGGGGTGGGGGGGGGGGGGGGTGGGGGGGGGGGGGGGTGGGGGGGGGGGGGGGTGGGGGGGGGGGGGGGTGGGGGGGGGGGGGGGTGGGGGGGGGGGGGGGTGGGGGGGGGGGGGGGTGGGGGGGGGGGGGGGTGGGGGGGGGGGGGGGTGGGGGGGGGGGGGGGTGGGGGGGGGGGGGGGTGGGGGGGGGGGGGGGTGGGGGGGGGGGGGGGTGGGGGGGGGGGGGGGTGGGGGGGGGGGGGGGTGGGGGGGGGGGGGGGTGGGGGGGGGGGGGGGTGGGGGGGGGGGGGGGTGGGGGGGGGGGGGGGTGGGGGGGGGGGGGGGTGGGGGGGGGGGGGGGTGGGGGGGGGGGGGGGTGGGGGGGGGGGGGGGTGGGGGGGGGGGGGGGTGGGGGGGGGGGGGGGTGGGGGGGGGGGGGGGTGGGGGGGGGGGGGGGTGGGGGGGGGGGGGGGTGGGGGGGGGGGGGGGTGGGGGGGGGGGGGGGTGGGGGGGGGGGGGGGTGGGGGGGGGGGGGGGTGGGGGGGGGGGGGGGTGGGGGGGGGGGGGGGTGGGGGGGGGGGGGGGTGGGGGGGGGGGGGGGTGGGGGGGGGGGGGGGTGGGGGGGGGGGGGGGTGGGGGGGGGGGGGGGTGGGGGGGGGGGGGGGTGGGGGGGGGGGGGGGTGGGGGGGGGGGGGGGTGGGGGGGGGGGGGGGTGGGGGGGGGGGGGGGTGGGGGGGGGGGGGGGTGGGGGGGGGGGGGGGTGGGGGGGGGGGGGGGTGGGGGGGGGGGGGGGTGGGGGGGGGGGGGGGTGGGGGGGGGGGGGGGTGGGGGGGGGGGGGGGTGGGGGGGGGGGGGGGTGGGGGGGGGGGGGGGTGGGGGGGGGGGGGGGTGGGGGGGGGGGGGGGTGGGGGGGGGGGGGGGTGGGGGGGGGGGGGGGTGGGGGGGGGGGGGGGTGGGGGGGGGGGGGGGTGGGGGGGGGGGGGGGTGGGGGGGGGGGGGGGTGGGGGGGGGGGGGGGTGGGGGGGGGGGGGGGTGGGGGGGGGGGGGGGTGGGGGGGGGGGGGGGTGGGGGGGGGGGGGGGTGGGGGGGGGGGGGGGTGGGGGGGGGGGGGGGTGGGGGGGGGGGGGGGTGGGGGGGGGGGGGGGTGGGGGGGGGGGGGGGTGGGGGGGGGGGGGGGTGGGGGGGGGGGGGGGTGGGGGGGGGGGGGGGTGGGGGGGGGGGGGGGTGGGGGGGGGGGGGGGTGGGGGGGGGGGGGGGTGGGGGGGGGGGGGGGTGGGGGGGGGGGGGGGTGGGGGGGGGGGGGGGTGGGGGGGGGGGGGGGTGGGGGGGGGGGGGGGTGGGGGGGGGGGGGGGTGGGGGGGGGGGGGGGTGGGGGGGGGGGGGGGTGGGGGGGGGGGGGGGTGGGGGGGGGGGGGGGTGGGGGGGGGGGGGGGTGGGGGGGGGGGGGGGTGGGGGGGGGGGGGGGTGGGGGGGGGGGGGGGTGGGGGGGGGGGGGGGTGGGGGGGGGGGGGGGTGGGGGGGGGGGGGGGTGGGGGGGGGGGGGGGTGGGGGGGGGGGGGGGTGGGGGGGGGGGGGGGTGGGGGGGGGGGGGGGTGGGGGGGGGGGGGGGTGGGGGGGGGGGGGGGTGGGGGGGGGGGGGGGTGGGGGGGGGGGGGGGTGGGGGGGGGGGGGGGTGGGGGGGGGGGGGGGTGGGGGGGGGGGGGGGTGGGGGGGGGGGGGGGTGGGGGGGGGGGGGGGTGGGGGGGGGGGGGGGTGGGGGGGGGGGGGGGTGGGGGGGGGGGGGGGTGGGGGGGGGGGGGGGTGGGGGGGGGGGGGGGTGGGGGGGGGGGGGGGTGGGGGGGGGGGGGGGTGGGGGGGGGGGGGGGTGGGGGGGGGGGGGGGTGGGGGGGGGGGGGGGTGGGGGGGGGGGGGGGTGGGGGGGGGGGGGGGTGGGGGGGGGGGGGGGTGGGGGGGGGGGGGGGTGGGGGGGGGGGGGGGTGGGGGGGGGGGGGGGTGGGGGGGGGGGGGGGTGGGGGGGGGGGGGGGTGGGGGGGGGGGGGGGTGGGGGGGGGGGGGGGTGGGGGGGGGGGGGGGTGGGGGGGGGGGGGGGTGGGGGGGGGGGGGGGTGGGGGGGGGGGGGGGTGGGGGGGGGGGGGGGTGGGGGGGGGGGGGGGTGGGGGGGGGGGGGGGTGGGGGGGGGGGGGGGTGGGGGGGGGGGGGGGTGGGGGGGGGGGGGGGTGGGGGGGGGGGGGGGTGGGGGGGGGGGGGGGTGGGGGGGGGGGGGGGTGGGGGGGGGGGGGGGTGGGGGGGGGGGGGGGTGGGGGGGGGGGGGGGTGGGGGGGGGGGGGGGTGGGGGGGGGGGGGGGTGGGGGGGGGGGGGGGTGGGGGGGGGGGGGGGTGGGGGGGGGGGGGGGTGGGGGGGGGGGGGGGTGGGGGGGGGGGGGGGTGGGGGGGGGGGGGGGTGGGGGGGGGGGGGGGTGGGGGGGGGGGGGGGTGGGGGGGGGGGGGGGTGGGGGGGGGGGGGGGTGGGGGGGGGGGGGGGTGGGGGGGGGGGGGGGTGGGGGGGGGGGGGGGTGGGGGGGGGGGGGGGTGGGGGGGGGGGGGGGTGGGGGGGGGGGGGGGTGGGGGGGGGGGGGGGTGGGGGGGGGGGGGGGTGGGGGGGGGGGGGGGTGGGGGGGGGGGGGGGTGGGGGGGGGGGGGGGTGGGGGGGGGGGGGGGTGGGGGGGGGGGGGGGTGGGGGGGGGGGGGGGTGGGGGGGGGGGGGGGTGGGGGGGGGGGGGGGTGGGGGGGGGGGGGGGTGGGGGGGGGGGGGGGTGGGGGGGGGGGGGGGTGGGGGGGGGGGGGGGTGGGGGGGGGGGGGGGTGGGGGGGGGGGGGGGTGGGGGGGGGGGGGGGTGGGGGGGGGGGGGGGTGGGGGGGGGGGGGGGTGGGGGGGGGGGGGGGTGGGGGGGGGGGGGGGTGGGGGGGGGGGGGGGTGGGGGGGGGGGGGGGTGGGGGGGGGGGGGGGTGGGGGGGGGGGGGGGTGGGGGGGGGGGGGGGTGGGGGGGGGGGGGGGTGGGGGGGGGGGGGGGTGGGGGGGGGGGGGGGTGGGGGGGGGGGGGGGTGGGGGGGGGGGGGGGTGGGGGGGGGGGGGGGTGGGGGGGGGGGGGGGTGGGGGGGGGGGGGGGTGGGGGGGGGGGGGGGTGGGGGGGGGGGGGGGTGGGGGGGGGGGGGGGTGGGGGGGGGGGGGGGTGGGGGGGGGGGGGGGTGGGGGGGGGGGGGGGTGGGGGGGGGGGGGGGTGGGGGGGGGGGGGGGTGGGGGGGGGGGGGGGTGGGGGGGGGGGGGGGTGGGGGGGGGGGGGGGTGGGGGGGGGGGGGGGTGGGGGGGGGGGGGGGTGGGGGGGGGGGGGGGTGGGGGGGGGGGGGGGTGGGGGGGGGGGGGGGTGGGGGGGGGGGGGGGTGGGGGGGGGGGGGGGTGGGGGGGGGGGGGGGTGGGGGGGGGGGGGGGTGGGGGGGGGGGGGGGTGGGGGGGGGGGGGGGTGGGGGGGGGGGGGGGTGGGGGGGGGGGGGGGTGGGGGGGGGGGGGGGTGGGGGGGGGGGGGGGTGGGGGGGGGGGGGGGTGGGGGGGGGGGGGGGTGGGGGGGGGGGGGGGTGGGGGGGGGGGGGGGTGGGGGGGGGGGGGGGTGGGGGGGGGGGGGGGTGGGGGGGGGGGGGGGTGGGGGGGGGGGGGGGTGGGGGGGGGGGGGGGTGGGGGGGGGGGGGGGTGGGGGGGGGGGGGGGTGGGGGGGGGGGGGGGTGGGGGGGGGGGGGGGTGGGGGGGGGGGGGGGTGGGGGGGGGGGGGGGTGGGGGGGGGGGGGGGTGGGGGGGGGGGGGGGTGGGGGGGGGGGGGGGTGGGGGGGGGGGGGGGTGGGGGGGGGGGGGGGTGGGGGGGGGGGGGGGTGGGGGGGGGGGGGGGTGGGGGGGGGGGGGGGTGGGGGGGGGGGGGGGTGGGGGGGGGGGGGGGTGGGGGGGGGGGGGGGTGGGGGGGGGGGGGGGTGGGGGGGGGGGGGGGTGGGGGGGGGGGGGGGTGGGGGGGGGGGGGGGTGGGGGGGGGGGGGGGTGGGGGGGGGGGGGGGTGGGGGGGGGGGGGGGTGGGGGGGGGGGGGGGTGGGGGGGGGGGGGGGTGGGGGGGGGGGGGGGTGGGGGGGGGGGGGGGTGGGGGGGGGGGGGGGTGGGGGGGGGGGGGGGTGGGGGGGGGGGGGGGTGGGGGGGGGGGGGGGTGGGGGGGGGGGGGGGTGGGGGGGGGGGGGGGTGGGGGGGGGGGGGGGTGGGGGGGGGGGGGGGTGGGGGGGGGGGGGGGTGGGGGGGGGGGGGGGTGGGGGGGGGGGGGGGTGGGGGGGGGGGGGGGTGGGGGGGGGGGGGGGTGGGGGGGGGGGGGGGTGGGGGGGGGGGGGGGTGGGGGGGGGGGGGGGTGGGGGGGGGGGGGGGTGGGGGGGGGGGGGGGTGGGGGGGGGGGGGGGTGGGGGGGGGGGGGGGTGGGGGGGGGGGGGGGTGGGGGGGGGGGGGGGTGGGGGGGGGGGGGGGTGGGGGGGGGGGGGGGTGGGGGGGGGGGGGGGTGGGGGGGGGGGGGGGTGGGGGGGGGGGGGGGTGGGGGGGGGGGGGGGTGGGGGGGGGGGGGGGTGGGGGGGGGGGGGGGTGGGGGGGGGGGGGGGTGGGGGGGGGGGGGGGTGGGGGGGGGGGGGGGTGGGGGGGGGGGGGGGTGGGGGGGGGGGGGGGTGGGGGGGGGGGGGGGTGGGGGGGGGGGGGGGTGGGGGGGGGGGGGGGTGGGGGGGGGGGGGGGTGGGGGGGGGGGGGGGTGGGGGGGGGGGGGGGTGGGGGGGGGGGGGGGTGGGGGGGGGGGGGGGTGGGGGGGGGGGGGGGTGGGGGGGGGGGGGGGTGGGGGGGGGGGGGGGTGGGGGGGGGGGGGGGTGGGGGGGGGGGGGGGTGGGGGGGGGGGGGGGTGGGGGGGGGGGGGGGTGGGGGGGGGGGGGGGTGGGGGGGGGGGGGGGTGGGGGGGGGGGGGGGTGGGGGGGGGGGGGGGTGGGGGGGGGGGGGGGTGGGGGGGGGGGGGGGTGGGGGGGGGGGGGGGTGGGGGGGGGGGGGGGTGGGGGGGGGGGGGGGTGGGGGGGGGGGGGGGTGGGGGGGGGGGGGGGTGGGGGGGGGGGGGGGTGGGGGGGGGGGGGGGTGGGGGGGGGGGGGGGTGGGGGGGGGGGGGGGGGGGGGGTCGGGGGGGGGGGGGGGGGGGGGGGGGGGGGGGGGGGGGGGGGGCAGGGGGGGGCTAGGGGTGGAGGGGTGGGGCGGGGGGGGGAGGGGGGGGGGGGGGGGGGGGGGGGGGGGGGGGGGGGCTGGGGAGGGGGGGGGGGGGGGGGGGGGGGGGGGGGTGGGGGGGGTCCTCGAGCCTGTCCCCCGAGCATACTTTTCTGCAAGGGATCACGCTGCTGAGCGAAATTGCCGAAATGGAGCTGGAGAAGAGACGGCAAGAAAGTGAAGGTGAGTGGTAAGATCGGAACTATGCAACTGTGGCCTGGAGACCAGGGGGAGCACCACAAAACCTGTCTCTGAGTGCACGTGCCTCAGGTCAGGCCTGTGAAGGTCTGATGGAGGAATTAGAAGCAAGGGCTCAGTTAGTCTGTGAAGAGAGGCTCTGTTTTGCTCACCCTCTTAACACTTCTGCCTCTTCTTCTGGGCGGGTTGGTGTCCATTTATCACACTTGTAATCTGCTGTTACTTTAGAAAACTCAGAAAGTGGCTTACCTGATCTCCCAGTGTGGGTCCCCGATGGACAATAGCATCATAGGTGTCAAACTCGCGGCCCTCCAGATGTTGTGGACTACAGTTCCCATCATCCCCCGGCAGCATGATGCTGGCAGGGGATGATGGGAACTCTAGTCCATGACATCTGGAGGGCCGCGAGTTTGACACCTATGCTAGGGGTTTTGAGGCAAGAGATGTTCAGAGCTGTTTTGCCACTGCCTGCCTCTTGGGGAAGAGATAGAACTACCCACACTTTTGGAGCTGAGGGTTTTCAACATGCCAGTGAAACACAGGTCTATATTTTGTAATATAAACCACCCCACGATGCGCCTTTGGCTCCTGCTCCAAGCAAATGTCATTTACTAATGAGAAAAATTTCTATTGTCGAAGGCTTTCGCGGCCAGAATCACTGGGGTGTTGTGAGTTTTCCAGGTTGTGTGGCCGTATTCCGGTAGCATTCTCTCCTGACGTTTCGCCTGCATCTGTGGCTGGCATCTTCAGAGGATCTGATAGCAGGAAAGATAGTAGGATATATACTCCCCTTGCTTTCCTACTGTCAGATCCTCTGAAGATGCCAGCCACAGATGCAGGCAAAAACGTCAGGAGAGAATGCTGCTAGAACACGGCCAGACAGCCCGGAAACCGCACAGCACCCCAGAAAAAAGAAATCATTAGAAGAGGAAGTTGCCTGTGAGGGAATTAAGAGAATAAGGGGAAAAAATAGGGTAGCACTTGAAACTGTTACGCGGAGCAACACAATTGCCGCTTTGGAAGAGGCAAAGAAAGATTTGCAATCCCCTCTCGCAATTAAAATAACAATTGCTTTGAAAGTGGCACTTATTATTTTTAAGAAGTGTACAGACGTTTCCAACAATGCAGATTGAAGGAAATAAGTCAGCTTGTGAGCAAAACACGGCGAGGATAATTGGCAACGCTCACTTAATACTCCGTGTTTGGTATCCAGGCGCTCCTCGCTGTGTGCCGCCGCAACAGTATGTTGTTGGTACAACAGCGCTGACAGTTTGCGGAGATGAAAGGGAAGGCAACGGGAGGATAAGGCTCGGATTTTGCCAAGCAATCTGGAGCAGCCGCGAGGCTCGCTGTTGCCGGGAGCCAGAACGGTTCCAGCCAGCTCCTTTGCCTTTTAACGAAGACTTTGCTCATCTCGACTCCTTCCGCTGCTCTCGGGCGACTGGTGTCATAAGAACATAAGAACATAAGAACAAGCCAGCTGGATCAGACCAGAGTCCATCTAGTCCAGCTCTCTGCTCTTCTTCACGTTGCGTGAAGAAGTGTTTCCTTTTATTAGTCCCAATTCTTCCCCCCAGCATTTTCAATGGATGCCCCCTGGTTCTAGTATTGTGAGAAAGAGAGAAAAATTTCTCCCTGTCAACCTTTTCTACCCCAGGCATCATTTTATAGACTTCAATCCTTTCCCCCCTCAGACGTCTCCTCTCCAAACTAAAGAGTCCCAAACGCTGCAGCCTCTCCTCATAAGGAAGGTGCTCCAGTCCCTCAATCATCCTCGTTGCCCTTCTCTGCACTTTTTCTATCTCTTCGATATCCTTTTTGAGATCCGGCGACCAGAACTGGACACAGTACTCCAAGTGCGGTTGCACCACTTCTTTATACAAGGGCATGACAATCCTTGCAGTTTTATTCTCAATTCCTTTCCTAATGATCCCCAGCGTAGAGTTTGCCTTTTTCACAGCTGCCATGCATTGAGTTGACATTCCCATGGAACTATCAACTAAGACGCCCAAATCCCTTTCCTGGTCTGTGACTGATAGCACTGACCCTTGTAGCTTGTATGTGAAGTTTGGATTTTTTTGCCCCTATGTGCAAGATAGGTTTTTGAAGTTCTGGGTTTACTGAGCGGTTGGCTTAAAAGGCAAGGAGCCAGCATGCTTCTTTGCGTTCCAGTGGAACAATCCACCGTGCAAAAGCTGTGCAAGCTTCTTCGACGTCAGTTGGATGCTGGCAGACCCTCCTTTTGCCTGTGCACATCTGGCTGGAAACTTGGGAGGGGGAGGCCGGATGTTTCAAATGAATTCTGGAAGGCTGCAGTTTGTCCCCACGTGGTTTTAGTTGCCTTCGATCTTTTCTGTACGGGAACTCTGCCCTGGAAGGCCCCCCTCGCTTCTCAGCCGCCTCTCCTCTTGCTGCTTGTGCTGTAGTTGGTGGAGTTTAGATCTGGACTCTTGTGTTCGTTCATCCATCTTCTGGTGGTGATTCAGCAGTTTCCTTCTGCAGCCCGAAAAAAGGCTATCTGCTCAGCATTTAGAACCTCGGCTTGCTGGCATGGTTCTGTGGGGCAGTGCCAGGAAGGAGGTGCAAAGAACCAGAGTTTCAACCGAAACGAGTTGCTTCTCTTGACAAATAACATTCGCCATCAAGCATTTAACATCACACTTCGGGATATAAACTGGGTGCATTTTCAAGTCGCCTGTTCCATTCACCACTCTCCCGATACTGCCAAGTCCAATTCTTCTTTGCAAGCGGGTTGGCTCCTGAAGACTCCAAGGGCTTGATGAACAGGATTCAACGTGATGAAGGTTTCCAGGAGAACTCTCACCCATGACAACCACAAAAAGAAACCCTGAAACAATAAACTCCAGCATTTACAACATAGCAAAAAACAACCAACTACCTTCCCAGTAGTTCCCAATAATATTGCAGTTTACCTTAACAAGGTGTTAAGGGCTTATAGAACCAAGGTCCGAGTCTGGTAGCCTTGTCTTCTCCAAAGAGCTCTGCAGCCTTTCTGTTGCTCTGAGTCTCCACCCCCTTACTGGTTCAACCCATTCTGGGCATGGGGGTTACACAAACAGTCGCAGTGGTGTTTTGTAGAAAGGGTTGCTTTAGACCCCAAACCTGGATATGGGGAAGGGAATGATTCTACCAAATGTGTCCGTTGTTCATCTTGGCACATGCAGAACGAGGGAGAATAATGGGCAAAACCATTTCCAGTTTGGTGTGAGGTGTCGTTTTTGTGTCCTCCTAAATTCAGAGGACCCTGGTGGTTTCATTGTTTTGTTTTTTGGGAGAAAAAACCGCCCCAGCCCAGTGGGAAAAGAGGATTCAAACCTGCTTTTCTGTATGCAGGGGAGGTCCTTTCATTTAGAGGCCAACTAGGATGTCCCCATCTCTCATTTCCACCTTTGCTGAAACACATAATTTGCTCAAGTCAAAGACATAACAGAAGCTCGACCACCTCTTCTGTACCAACTTGATGTGCTTTGTCCAGTTTTATGTCCGGTTTTAACACCCAGTTTTAACACCTGCTGTGTCCTGTATTTTGTTTTTTGTATTTTTACTGATATGCCTAATAAAGGTCAGTTGAAGTTGAAACACATAGTTTTTAAAGAGACATCTTTTCTGGTCTTACTGACCCTTTAATCTCTTGGGTGTTTTGAAGAAGAAGAAGAAGAAGAAGAAGAAGAAGAAGAAGAAGAAGAAGAAGAAGAAGAAGAAGAAGAAGAAGAAGAAGAAGAAGAAGAAGAAGAAGAAGAAGAAGAAGAAGAAGAAGAAGAAGAGGAGTTTGGATTTATATCCCCCCTTTCTCTCCTGCAGGAGACTCAAAGGGGCTTACAATCTCCTTCCCCTTCCCCCCTCACAACAAACACCCTGTGAGGTGGGTGGGGCTGAGAGGGCTCCGAAGAACTGTGACTTGCCCAAGGTCACCCAGCTGGCGTGTGTGGGAGTGCACAGGCTAATCTGAATTCCCCAGATAAGCCTCCACAGCTCAGGCGGCAGAGCGGGGAATCAAACCCGGTTCTTCCAGATTAGATACATGAGCTCTTAACCTCCTATGGCACTCCTGCTCTCTTTTGCCTGAATATTGGTCTCCAGTTTGGCCTTAGACGGTGAGTCAAGAAGAATGGACGGCCAACCTGCTTTGTTCCTAGCCTTAGATGTTTGCTGTTTATCCCCAGTAGGGACTTTAGTCCTGAATTTAAAAATGTGGTGGAGTTTGTTGGCAACATAGGACCGTATGGGCTTCGGCCTGAGAAATGTTGCTTTCTACACATTTATGAAGACTTTCTGCCAAGAACACTCTCCAAACTCACTTCAGAGTTTTTCTCTAGCCAAAATCCTGCGTCTGCTTGAGTCGGGGGCTTGTGCCGTTGGGTAGAATGAATGCGTTTCGCTTCCTCCTGAATGATATGCGTTGTGCATAAAATGCTGTCGAGTCGCCTCCAACTTAGGGCAACCCTATGAATCAAGGACCTCTAGAAGGTGTGATCGTGAACAGCCTGGCTCAGTCTTGTGGTCTCTCTGTCAATTAGCAGGGAGGTCGGGGTCAGAGATCGATGCTCACGGCCAGATCACATCTTCCCTACAGCCCTGAATTGGGGTCCTGGATTTGGCCATCTGGATTGATCACTGCACTGCTGTTTACATGGAGCTTCTTTTGCAGAGTGTTTGGAAGCTTTCATTAGCAGGGCTACTTGCTGGCACCAGCTGTCAGGAATATCTTTCCCCCTCAAAGGTGCCAGCAGTGGCGTAGTGGTTGAGAGCAGCTGCATTCTAATCTGGAGGAACCAGGTTTGATTCCCAGCTCTGCCACTTATCTGGGGAATTCAGATTAGCCTGTGCACTCCCACACATGCCAGCTGGGTGACCTTGGGCTAGTCACAGTTCTTCGGAGCTCTCTCTGCCCCACCTACCTCACAGGGTGTTTGTTGTGAGGGGGGAACGGCAAGGAGATTGTAAGCCCCTTTGAGTCTCCTGCAGGAGAGAAAGGGGGGATATAAATCCAAACTCTTCTTCTTATTTCCCTAAATCCTAAACATTCTCGAACCAAGGCAAGAGGAGGAGGAGGAGGAGTTTGGATTTATATCCCCCCTTTCTCTCCTGTAAGGAGACTCAAAGGGGCTTACCCTAAGCTCACCACCCTTCCCCCCTTCATGGAAACTGCCCTGTGAAAGGTGGAGTGAAGACTGAAAAAGCTCCCAAGAACTGTGACTAATGAGTCTAACTAACTGTGAAGTCGTGGGAGTGCCCAGGCTAATCTGGTTCCCCAGATATGCCTCCGCAGCTCAAATGACAGCGGGGAATCAAACCCGGTTCTCCAGATTAGAGTGCACCGGCTCTTAACCACTGTGCCACGCTGGGATTAGAAGGACTTCTAGCTTCCACCCAAACTTATTTATCAATCCAGATCTTCCACTGGGGCCTCTCACCAAAGGCGAGGAGAGTGATTATGTCAGACAAGGGCTTTGCTGTAGTTGCTCAGGACTTTGCTATAGTTCCTCCAGACCTTTGCAGGCAACTGATCTTTTTTTATTTTAAGCGTCTGGCCATCCAGGGTTTTGGTCATTTGTTTCTCTGTGTGCTGGCCTACTTAATACCACTTTATTTTGTGTTTTGTCTTAATATTATTGTTAATGTCATTATCATTTGTTAATAGCGATGTTTAAATTCCACCGAGAGCCAAGGTAGGGCCGGAAGCTGACGATATCATCAGAAAACCTGCCCTAGCCCATATCCTTATGGAAAGGGCTATAGGTCTGGGAGAATATACATTTCTCACTGCCATGGCAACCTCTGATGATGATTTATTAAGGAGAACATGTTCACACTAGAGACAATGCATTCTTGTTGAATCTGAGCGGTTCTGAGAATCTATTTCTTCTCTCTGGAAAATTATTTTTTAATGAACGGCAGAACACAATGGAGACACTTCCTGCGATGGAGAAGCCATTGGTTATTAATTGGCTATTGCATATTTCGTTGTAAATGAACTTTGCAGTAAGTTAACGGGGTTATTAATTCCAGCGGCACCGAGATCCTCCCGATCCAGGCTGGGCAATTAGGAGGGGGAAAGTTGAATAGGAAAGGAGAGAGTCAAAGAGAGAGAGAGTATTTATAGAACAGAAGAAGTTTCCTGAGCAAGGGAAGACCTTTTGGCCTCACTCGGCTGCTTGATTTTATTGATCTCGGGCTCTCCTTGTAGCTCCTTATCCCTTCCTCCTTGTTGTAAGATCCTTGTATCCGTTTTAGTCTGTTCGCGTTCTAATTCCAGCTCATCGTTTTGGGAGAAAAGTTTGTTATAATATTCATGGATGGGGTTGAAAGAAAGAAAGAAAGAAAGAAAGAAAGAAAGAAAGAAAGAAAGAAAGAAAGAAAGAAAGAAAGAAAAAGAAAGAAAGAAAGAAAGAAAGAAAGAAAGAAAGAAAGAAAGAAAGAAAGAAAGAAAGAAAGAAAGAAAGAAAAAGCTAGATTTAAAAGCAGTATTCTTTTTCCTTTTCAAGAAGTATCTCAGCAGGTTTGGCCTAAAACATTTTGTCATTTAAGAGGCGGCATCACTGGATCCAGAGATATGCGGGGCACCATGGCTAGCAATATTCCTGTCCAAAATTGATTGCTATGAGCTAGTCCAGTGGTGGCGAACCTATGGCACAGGTGCCAGAGGTGGCACTCAGAGCCCTCTCTGTGGGCACATGCAAACAGAGTCGCCCCCATCCCCCACACATCTAGGCTGGCCTGGGCCGCTGGGCTCGATTATAAGCATTAAACCTAAGACCTAGTTTTGGGGAAGCAGTGTAGGTAATCCTATTAAGCGCTGTTAAACCCCACTGATTTTCACACGAAGAACTAAAGCACGATCTTTTACCTGGGAGTATTGCTGGCAATGGGACTTACTTCTGAGTAAACCCTCCTAGGGTCGTGATTCACCCGTTCGTAGAGTTGCACAGTTGCTTCAAAGCAAAGCCACTGATTACCACCAAGCTTACTCCTGAGTAACGCACACCTCGGTGCCAACCGGTTTTTTTTTTCTAAACTGAAACCTCAGTATTCAGGTTAAATTGCCGTGTTGGCACTTTGTGATAAATAAGTGGGTTTGGGGTTGCAATTTGGGCACTCGGTCTCGAAAAGGTTCGCCATCACTGAGCTAGTCGATGGCCTAGGCTAGCCCAATCTCACCAGATCTTGGGAGCTAAGCTGGGTTGACCCTGATTAATACTTGGATGGGAGTCTCTTCAGGAAGTCCAGAGTTGCAATGTGGAGCCGGACAATGGCAAACCACCTCTGAATATCTCTTGCTTTGAAAACCTCCCTGAGGGACCCCCAGAAGCAGACTGATTGCTTTTTCCACGACCGTGTGTGGCCCTTCTTTTCCAGACTTTGGAACTTGGGCACCCCTAACGGCTATTATTACCTCTCGGTTGACCCAGGCTAGCTCTGTCTCAGAAGCTTAGCTGGGTTGGTCCTAGTTGGTGCTTGAATGGCAGCTGTGAAAAAGGCAAACTCTATGCTGGGGATAATTAGGAAAGGAGTTGATCATAAAACTGCAAAGATTGTCATGCCCTTATATAAAGCAGTGGTGCGACCGCACTTGGAGTACTGTGTTCAGTTCTGGTCGCCGCATCTCAAAAAGGATATCGAAGAGATAGAAAAAGTGCAGAGAAGGGCAACAAGGATGATTGAAGGATTGGAGCACCTTCCTTATGAGGAGAGGCTGCAGCATTTGGGGCTCTTTAGTTTGGAGAGGAGACGTCTGAGGGGGGATATGATTGAAGTCTATAAAATTATGCATGGGGTAGAAAATGTTGACAGAGAGAAATTTCTCTCTCTTTGTCACAATACTAGAACCAGGGGGCATCCATTGAAAATGCTGGGGGGAAGAATTAGGACTAATAAAAGGAAACACTTCTGCACACAACGTGTGATCGGTGTTTGGAATATGCTGCCACAGGAGGTGGTGATGGCCACTAACCTGCATAGCTTTAAAAGGGGCTTGGACAGATTGATGGAGGAGAAGTCGATCTATGGCTACCAATCTTGATCCTCCTTGATCTCAGATTGCAAATGCCTTAGCAGACCAGGTGCTCAGGAGCAGCAGCAGCAGCAGAAGGCCGTTGCTTTCACCTCCTGCACGTGAGCTCTCAAAGGCACCTGGTGGGCCACTGCGAGTAGCAGAGAGCTGGACTAGATGGACTCTGGTCTGATCCAGCTGGCTTGTTCTTATGTTCTTATGAATGAGACACCACCCAAGAAACCCAGCACTGGTGCATAGAGTAAACCACATAGAGTAAACCACAATGGTAAACCACATCTGATCATGCTTTGCCTTCAAAACCATGCAGGGTCACCATAGGTCTGCTCTGATGGGACACCATTTCCACTGCCACCAGTGTCCCTGCCTCAAGGGACCCAAGTCACCTGCACGTTTTCTAGCCCGAGCATTAAGAAAGGGCCGGGCGCTGGCTGGTATCAGCATCTACACTCAGTTGATGCATTGGCTCTGTTTAGATCACAAAGGTTGGCGGAAAAGAAGATCACAGAATATTTTGCAGTTTTCTTCCAGCCCAACAAAAGCTTCCCTTTTTTTTGGCTGCTGTTGAAAGAAGAAGAAGAAAAAAACACATCACGATTAGCAGCTGGAAAGATGGAGGCATTGTTCAGTTAGCGAAATCACTGGGAATTGCAGCCGAGGCGGTGAAACGCACTCGGGAATAATTCAGCCAGCCAGGAGGGACTGGAAAAAAAAAATCCCCTAAACAGATTGTTAAAACTAATGGCAGAAAGTAAACAGTGTTTGTGGGGAGGGAAGGCGCAGGAGAGAGAAGAGATTGCGCGTCAGCCGAGGCAGCGCAGTTTGCCTGTGAGTAGAACTTGTTTCTCCACGCGTTGAGGATTCTCCCGTGGAGTCTTCAACAAAGAGGCGTGCACGCGCTCGCTCGTAGTGTGTGGTTTCTTGTGCAGATACAAGCTTTTCCTGTCTGAACGGCAGTGTAGTGAGATGATGGATGGTGGAGAGGGCAAGAGATTCCTCAATGGTTGTGTCAAGGTGATGATGTTGCTGGGAAGAAGGAGAAGGTACTCTTTGTTGGACAGAGCATCCTTTTAACACATCTGTACTTTGCTGCTTTAATACCCTTGACGGGAGAGCCAGGTTTGGGAATTGGAGTCCCAAAGCTTTGGCGCCCGGATTTGCTAAAGGCCCAAGAGTGCATATGGGGTGGTTGAGAAAGGGAAATGTTCCTTTGTTCACAGAGAGAAGAGAGAGGCTCTTGGGATAGACTCTTGCATCTGTGGTTCAGTGCACATAAAAGATAACAGCAGAGAACGATGCTGAAGACAACTGCAGATGCACCAGAGATGGAGCCATATTGCAACTACTATTATTTTATTTGTTTTCAGTTTATTCAGTTTTTATACTGCCTCCCCTCTTGTGGGCTGGAGGCAATTTCCAACATGTCACATATAAGACTCTCTATGACCATTGTACAATCTAAATTCAATAAAAATGGGTGGGATCAGAGGTGGGATCCAGCAGGTTCTCACAGGTTCCAGAGAGTAGATTACTAATTATTTGTATGTGCTGAGAGGGGATTACTAATTGGTGATTTTTCCACGTGATTTTTGCCTCAGTTACGCCCCTCCTCTCAGCAGTAGCGCGCAGAACTTGAAGCAGTCCAGCAGGAGGTGCACCGGCGTGCGTGGCAGCCTGCGCCTGCGTGTGTTCGTTTCCCGCCCAAGGACCGGCGCAGCGGCTGCATCCTTGCCACAGCCCCGCCCAGGAATGCCCCACCCCTGGAATGCCCGGCCACACCCCCGTCATGCCCCGCCCAGCCCCATTGGCGCTATGCCACAGTTTGAATTCCACCACCATGGGAACCTGTTACTAAAATTTTTGGATCCCACCACTGGGTGGGATATTAATAAAGGAAATAGTATAAATTTGAAAACTTCAGAAGAGAGTTTGGGAGGATCCCTGCTCTGTTCTTATCATTACGATATAGGGTAGGGGCTGGGGTTTTGTTTCTTGTCCAGCGGATAAGCCCTCTGTTTGATAACAAAAATAAATAAATAAAATAAATTTGATCGGACAATTTTGTAAGTTTTTAAAAAAGAAATCCAGAGTTGTGTTTGAGCCTCAAGGTCCGCACCAGCTGTTGCTGTCCTGTTCGGGGACATTATCACAATGCGGATTAATCAGTGTTATGAATACTGTCCATGGGGGGTTGAGGCTATAATTGGTTTCAAATGACACTTTGCGAGACAATCTGCGAAACGGCCCAATGTTGACACACCTCAACAATTCCAGCTGTTTCTACTGCCCCCTGCCCCTCCCCTCCCCACCTTTCTTCTCACGGTTCTCCTAAACTAATCTGATACCACCCCCACAACCACCTTGGCGTTGTACTCCTCTTGAGGTATGCTGCTTTTCCCGGATAGTGCCTAAATGCATATTAATTTTGGGAATGATTCCAAGCGGTCATTTTGATCAGTTGGACTCCTTGAACGAGGCCCTTTTGAGACTCATTTCCCAAGGAGGGATTACTCGAAAGGTCAGGTGCACACATTTCCAAACTTGGTTGCTTGCAGAGTGAAGGCACCGGACAAAAACCTTCCGTGGAAACACCACTAGAATTTAGATAGTGACAAGTTGCAGGACTTTTAAGAGAACTGTGGGTGCCAAACATCCTTGTCTGATGTTATCTTTTGGTCGCCACATCTCAAAAAGGATATCGAAGAGATAGAAAAAGTGCAGAGAAGGGCAACGAGGAGGATTGAGGGACTGGAGCACCTTCCCTATGAGGAGAGGCTGCAGCGTTTGGGACTCTTTAGTTTGGAGAGGAGACGTCTGAGGGGCGATAGGATTGAAGTCTTTAAAATTATGCATGGGGTAGAAAATGTTGACAGAGAGAAATTTTTCTCTCTTTCTCACAATACTAGAACCAGGGGGCATCCCTTGAAAATGCTGGGGGGAAGAATTAGGACTAATCAAAGGAAACACTTCTTCACGCAACGTGTGATTGGTATTTGGAAGATGCTGCCACAGGAGGTGGTGATGGCCACTCACCTGGGTAGCTTTAAAAAGGGCTTGGACAGATTTATGGAGGAGAAGTCGATTTATGGCTACCAATCTTGATCCTCTTTGATCTGAGATTGCAAATGCCTTAGCAGACCAGGTGCTCGGGAGCAACAGCCGCAGCAGGCCATTGCTTTCACCTCCTGCATGTGAGCTCCCAAAGGCACCTGGTGGGCCACTGCGAGTAGCAGAGAGCTGGACTAGATGGACTCTGGTCTGATCCAGCAGGCTCGTTCTTATGTTCTTATGCTCTTGATCTGGGTACTTTGAGCTTGTGCGCATGAGCACTGCAGGTGCAGTGTGGAAACTGAATATTCACTTTGTTCGTTAGTAGCCAAAGGTCACTCAAGTTTTAGGAGCTGCAACACTGGGCAGGTGAGGTTCTAGCTGGACTAAGAGACCAGGGAGTTTCTTATTGTGCTCTGGAACTCATGGCAGAGTGGTGTAGTAGTTAGAGTCTCAGACTAGGATCTGAGAGACCCAGATTCAAAGCCCCATTCTGCTGTGATGCTTGCTGTTGACATTGGGCTGGTCACATCCTTTCAGTCTAGCCTACCTCACAGGGTTGTTGTGAAGGTAAAATGGGGGAAGGATGAAGGCTTTTTTTTTGTTTAGTTTGGCACACCCTCAAAAATGGCCATTGGCTTCTTCACTGGTTCTGGTACGTCTATTTGCTTTTATTGAATCATTTTATAATTTCAGATGTTTTGAATGGTTCAGATGTGGTCATGTTTTCATCTTCACCACCTTGGGGACTCTAAAAATGCTTCAATTAATATTCAAAATACTCTGAGCAGGATAGAACTAGATCAGTGGTGGCCAACCTTTGGCACTCCAGATGTCATGGACTACAATTCCCATCAGCCCCTGCCAGCATGGCCAATTGACCATGCTGGCAGGGGCTGATGGGAATTGTAGTCCATAACATCTGGAGTGCCAAAGGTTCGCCACCACGGAACTAGTCCCTTATGGGTGATCATGCTCTATAACATAGGTGTCAAACTTGCGGCCCTCCAGATGTTATGGACTACAGTTCCCATCATGGGAACTGTAGTCCATAACATCTGGAGGGCCATGAGTTTGACACCTATGTTATAGAGCATCATGCTGGCAGGGGATGATGGGAACTGCAGTCCATAACATCTGGAGGGCCGCGAGTTTGACACCTGTGCTCTATAAGGTCACCCTTCCTAAAAGCATTATACTTACGGCCCACCTGGGCTCAGACAGGGTGAAGATTGCATGTAAAATCCACAAAGATGTCCTTGAAATGCAGCTCCGTTCATAAAGCAAAACCACAGCTTAGCTTTCACTGTGGTAGTTTGTGGAAACAGGATTTTGACTCGCCGGATGATCATTCAAATCCTTAAGCTACTCTCCTAATAGTCGCTTGTTTGGGTCTGCTCTTTCCCCTCGTAGAGACCCATCTGGCTACACTGTGGTGAGGAGCTGCTGGCAATTAAATCAGGATGTTTGTGCTACACATCAAACATAGTTAAATCTAATGGTGGTTAATAAACTAATTCCAGACCACGGTTTCAGCTCCTGGGTTGATACACTTGAACCAACCAGAATTAATGGAGTGGCCCTGAGAAGAGCAATTCTTGAAGAAGGCCTTCTCACATCCTGCAGGTGAGCTCCCAAAGGCACCTGGTGGGCCACTGCGAGTAGCAGAGTGCTGGACTAGATGGACTCTGGTCTGATCCAGCTGGCTTGTTCTTATGTTCTTAAGGCCTTGCCCTCAGACATTTCTGCTAACTTTGAGCGTGTGCACGCACATGCCGTCGAGTTACAGCTTACTTATGTAGGGTTTTTGAGATAAGCATTTGGAGATGGTTTGCTATTGCCTGCCCCTCTGTGGACTGAGAGAGTCCTGAGAGAACTATGACTGGCCCAAGGTCACCCAGAAGTCTTCACATTGAGGAGTGGGGAATCGAACAGCGTTCTCTAGATTAGAGTTCATTGCTGTCAATCCCTACACTATGCAGGCCCTCATTTATGCAAAACTATAAATTAATTTTTTATTATTATTGCTATTGTTACTACCATTAGATTTCAGGCTCAGAGCAGCTCACTGTTCATGTATGCACAAGAAAATTGCACAAAATAATGCCATCTGAAATAATAAAATATTATTTTATTTTTGAGCTGTGGAGCTTGAGCTGTGGAGGCTTATCTGGGGAACTAGATTAGCTTGTGCACTCCAATACACGCCAGCTGGGTGACCTTGGGCTAGTCACAGTTCTTCTGAGCTCTCTCAGCCCCACCTACCTCACAGGGTGTTTGTTGTGAGGGAGGAAGGGACAGGGGTTTGTAAGCCCCTTTGAGTTTTCTTACAGGAGAGAAAGAGGGGATATGAATCCAAACTACTACTCCCCCTCCTCCTCCTCCTCCTCCTCCTCCTCCTCCTTCTTCTTCTTCTTCTTCTTCTTCTTCTTCTTCTTCTTCTTCTTCTTCTTCTTCTTCTTCTTCGTGGTCTCCAATCCAAGTACTAACCAGAGCATACCCTGCTTCGCTTCTCAGATGCACAGACCTCCTCCTCCTCCTCCTCCTCCTCCTTCTTTGTCTTTGTCTTTGTCTTCTTCTTCCTCCTCTTCTTCTTCCTCCTCTTCTTCTTCTTCCTCTTCGTCTTCGTCTTCTTCAATTGGCAACAGCTCTCCAGGGGTCTCAGGTGGAGTTCTTTCACATCACCTACCACCTGACCCTTAACTGGAGATGTAGGAATTGAACACGGGACCTTTTGCATGCCAAACAAATGCTCCACCACTGGGCAACACTGCCTCCTCTTTAACTCTGTTTAACTTAACCATGGTTTTGCAGGGCATCAGAGCCAAGTCTGACTCTCTTGAATGCAAGGTTTTTTTGGAATCCCTTTCTGTTCCTTAGAAGGGACTCGGTGAGAAAACAAAGTCGCCTGACTCTTTGATTAGGATTCAGTGGAGCCTTCGAGGGGGCCCTGACCGCTTTGCCGGCCAGATCCAATTCCCAGATCACCCGTGAGCCTTCCTAGCTGCAGATCGTTGCCAGCGTGATCTGTCAAGATGGGTAATTGCTCAGAACAAGGTTGATGCGTTGGATTATGTGAGCAACCCAAAACATGGCAGGGAAACAATTTGGAGGGATGTAACTCGGATAACTGCAGTAGCTTGTTCGCGGCTCCACTCCATTAACTTAAAGCATTCTCCGCGGCTGTAGTGTACGCTCGGTGTGACAGGCTGCAGCTCAGCGTAGTCCTTTTGGGTTTTTTTTGTTTTGTTTTTTAAAACAATATTTTTTCCTGACTGTCACAAGAAACTGGCTTGGAGTAAACGCAAAATGTTTCCTGAGCTCTGTCAGCAAATAGTTGCTTTGGGGTGCCATTTATCCCCCCATTTTGAATTCTTAAAAAAAAATCAGATGGAACGTGTCAGTAAGAAATATTTGAGAGCAATACAAAGAAGCGTGGAAATGTGCTTAATTAACCAAAGACAAAAACCAAGTTTCATATCACCTACTACTATGCCAGCAGTGGTGTAGTGGTTAAGAGCAGGTGCACTCTAATCTGGAGGAACAGGGTTTGATTTCCCGCTCTGCCACTTGAGTTGTGGAACTTTATCTGGGGAATTCAGATTAGCCTGTGCACTCCCACACACGCCAGCTGGGTGACCTTGGGCTAGTCACAGTTCTTCGGACCTCACATGGTGTTTGTTGTGGGGGGGAAGGGAAAGGAGATTGTAAACCCCTTTGAGTCACCTTACAGGAGAGAAATGGGGGGTTTAAATATAATAATAATAATAATAATAATAATAATAATAATAATAATAATAATAATAATAATAATAATAATAATAATAATAATAATAATTCTTCACTGGGGAGCAGATCAATCACTGAACATTTCCCCCGAGTACAGTGTCTTGTACCTGGAGATGTGGACGATGCGTTTTTAGAAAGGCGCTGGAGCTTGTGGCTCAACAGGGAAGAAACACCATTCTCGTGATCCTGCCATCTGCAGAAAAATTGGGCGTACAGTTTTTCTTCCCCACCCCTGTATCTTTGGGATGCCTTCGCTGGCGAGAATCAACCCTCAGGGTGTTGAATCAGCCAATGGCCAGGCTCATAAGGATGGCTAGGTATTAATCGCACATGGTCGGAAATGGGGAGGGGGGAATGAGTTCCCCCCCATTGCAGACCAAGCTACAGCTGAGAAAGGCTCTCCAGTCTTCTGTAGTAACCTGCTGGACATCTGATTAACTTCAAACTTCTTTGGGCCCTGGCTCCAGCTTGGTGGGACTCTTTGTCACCTGAGACCAGAGCCCTGCGGGACCTTAACCTGTAAGACATGGTGGCCTGTGAGACACAGATGTTCCACCAGGTTTTTGATAGAGGCAACTCGTATGTCTAATCCAGGGGTCTGCAACCTGCGGTTCTCCAGATGTCCATGAACCACAATTCCCATCCGCAATTGGCCATGCTGGCAGGGGCTGGTGGGAATTGTAGTTCATGAACACCTGGAGAGCCGCAGGTTGCAGACCCCTGGAATCCATCTTGCTGGACTCTCAACTCTCCCAACTTTTCCCGTAACCCTCCCCACCACCCGATTCCCCATCCCAATCATTGACTATTAGAAGTACGTCGGGTCTTCAGAATGAGGGATTTTAGGCTATGATACTTGACCAGTCGCCATCTTATTGTCTATGTTTTATTATAATTAACTAGTTAAAGTTTTAAGTTAATTTATGACAATGGGATATGTTTAGATGTTTTTAATTATCATGTGTGTAAGGTAAGAACATAAGAATATAAAACAAGCCAGCTGGATCAGACATCTGGAGAACCGCAGGTTGCAGACCCCTGGATTAGACATGCGAGTTGCCTCTATCATCTAGTCCAGCTCTCTGCTACTCGCAGGGGCCCACCAGGTGCCTTTGGGAGCTCACATGCAGGAGGTGAACGCAATGGCCTTCTGCTGCTGCTGCTCCCGAGCACCTGGACTGTTAAGGCATTTGCAATCTCAGATCAAGGCGGATCAAGATTGGTAGCAATAGATCGACTTCTCCTCCATCAATCTGTCCAAGCCCCTTTTAAAGCTATCCAGGTTAGTGGCCATCACCACCTGCTGTGGCAGCAGATTCCAAACACCAATCACACGTTGCGTGAAGAAGTGTTTCCTTTTATTAGTCCTAATTCTTCCCCCCAGCATTTTCAATGCATGCCCCCTGGTTCTAGTATTGTGAGGTACCCCGAGCCTGCCATTAGTCAGGAAAGGACAGGGTATCAAATTTAATGAAATAAAATAAATAATAAGCCACAGTTTCCTTGTTCCGGAGCTACCTGTCTGCAACCCTCTTCACCATCTAGCAGTTCTGTGGCAGAGAGAGGAGAATATTCCCAGAGGAAATATTTCTGCGTCGGAAAAGAGCTGCATTGGCAATTTCCACTCTCTGCGTGTTATTTCCCTTGTGAAAATATTTACCTGGCTGCAGTCAGCTCCTACTGATCCAGGGTGGCTCCTTCGATGATCAGGCTTCCGGGTATAAATTGCAGTGTCTTGGAACCGTATAAAACCCAAGTTGCCTTCCCAATTCTTCGGGGAGAAGTTGAAGTGGACAGCTTTCACCGCGCTAGATCCGTTGCCAGGGAGTAAAATTAAATGTCTGATAATAATTGTGGCTGCTTGCAAAAGATCATGTTGTTTACAAAAGCCGCGTTTTGCATGTAATCAGTTGTCTATTCCCACGAGCCCCGCCGTAATTCATATTCCGCTTTTAACGTGCCTGGAAAAGGCCCTTCTCTGCGGATGGTCTTATTTTTAGGCTGTTATGTTTCCTTGGTGCATATACAATGAAACCCAAAATCCTGCAGGAATGTGTCTAATTTGAAAGTTTGATCCTCTGGGGCTGGCAATTCAAATGGGAAGCTAAGAGCATTAGAACTCTCTCCGAAAGAATGTGAGGCTGCGAAATCTGTAGCCGCAAAAGGCAACGAGGGGCCAGTGGGAATTTCTTGCAAAGGATGTGGGTGTATGCGATCATCCCCAGCACACGCTGTGGTAATTTGAGTTCTTGCATTTGTTCCAACCTTAGAAACAAGCAGTTTGCTCAGTGATATTCTGCGGTTGGGGCGGGGAAATACGAAACTGCTCCTCTCAGAGTAGGTGTGAAGGTTGGCAAGAGGAGTAGTAGTTAGGATTTACATCCCCGCTTTCTCTCCTGTAAGGAGACTCAAAAGGGGCTGACAGTTTCCTCCCCCCCCCCCCCCGGCACAACAAACATCCTGTGAGCTGGGTGGGGCTGAGAGAGCTCCGAAGAACTGTGACTAGCCCAAGGTCACCCACCTGGCATGCGTTTGGAGTACACGGGCTAATCCAGTGATGGCGAACCTTTGGCACTCCAGATGTTATGGACTACAATTCCCATCAGCCCCTGCCAGGGGTTGTAGTCCATAACATCTGGAGTGCCAAAGGTTCGCTACCACGGGGCTAATCTGAGTTCCCCAGGTAAGCCTCCACAGCTCAAAGGATGTAATTGTACCTCTGTATTCTGCATTGGTTAGACCTCACCTGGAATATTGTGTACAGTTCTGGGCACCACAATTCAAGAAGGATATTGACAAGCTGGAATGGGTCCAGAGGAGGGCGACCAAAATGGTCAAAGGTCTGGAATCCATGCCCTACAATGAGAGACTTAAGGAGCTGAGGATGTTCAGTCTGGTGAAGAGAAGGTTAAGAGGTGACATGATAGCCATGTTTAGATATTTGAAGGGATGTCATGTTGGTGAGGGAGCAAGCTTGTTTTCTGCGGCTCCAGAGACCAGGACCAGGAGTCATGGGTTCAAGGTGAAGAAAAGGAGATTCCACCTAAACATCCTGACCGTCAGGGCTGTTTGACAGTGGAATTCACTGCCTCAGAGTGTGGTGGAGTCCAGAGGTGGGATCCAGCAGGTTCTCACCAGTTCCCGAAAGTGGGTTACTAATTATTTGCGGGTGCTGAGAGGGGGTTTCTAACTGGGTCCGCTTTTCCATCTCCACGCCCTTGCCTCCCCGAGAGGCATCCTGCCTTTGAATATGAAGGTTCCATATAGCAATTGCGACTAATAATGTCACTCCCTGAACTGGGTTCATCCCTTTCAGGTCCTGCAATTCATTGATTCTCAGCCTTTCGTACCTTTTATCTTTCCAGTCTCTATCAAAGGACCTGTGTGTTTCACCATTGCTGTGTTCAGATTTGTGAGTTGGGGCATTTTCTGTAATGTGATGATGATTTAGAAAAGATCTGGTGCAAAAAAATTTGGGGGGGTCGTGGTGGGGTGGCTGCCCATGGGGGGCATCCAACTCAGGTTTTGCCCAGGGCTCAGGTTTGCCTAGGTACGCCTCTGCTCCCTTTGCTGAGGGGGTGCTGGCGAGGGAACCTGTTACTAAAAATTTTGGATCCCACCACTGGTGGAGTCTCCTTCTTTGGAGGTTTTTAGAGGCTGGATGGCCATCTGTCAAAAGTGCTTTGATTGTGTGCTCCTGCATTGTATGGGGTTGGACTTGATGGCCCTTGGGGGTCTCCTCCAGCTCTATGAGTCTATGATTCTTTCCCTAAACCAAAATGCAGACTCCCTCTTTTCAACAATAGTTTACGGCTCTTAGATATTCTGTGACGCAAGGGCAACTTCCCTCCCTGCACTCGCTTAACAGCCCTACACAAGCACACCCATGCAACCTGTACATTCCCAGAATCAACGTAAAGCCCGAGGAAGTGACTGCATCAAAGGTTAGCAGAAGCCGCTCCGGCCAGCCAAACAATCCGAGTGCAAACATAGAAGCCTGCAGATCCCACACAGCGTTGCTGCTTGTGCCAGGTCTGTTTTGCTGGAGGGATCAATATTTTCCTTTACATTCTGGATGTAGCAACGTGGGAATCTTTTTCAGACTCTCATTAACTGCGGTCCAGAAACAGCTTGAACTCAGCTACTTCGCTTGGTGAAGATCACACAAAAAAGCAACCCCCCACCCCCCCGAATCGATCCTTTCAAAGTAAAAGGCAGAGAAGGTTGGCTGAAATGGCCTGTCGTATCAAAGACAGCCTGGTCTTGAATTTGGGGTGACCAGGAGAGTTGGGGGAGAGAGCCAGAAAGGCTGTTATTTCTATGCTGTTATCCGTGGACGTTTCCAGCATTCCAAAGCACGGAGCTCTGCCCCTGAGAGCTTACAATTTATCAGAAGATGGCAAAGGAAGGGGAAGGGGCAGCATCAGAGAAGGAAGGGAATGGGGGAGGGGCATTCATCCCATGTGCCGTCCTTAGCACATTCTTAGGAGCAGCAGTGGCGTAATCGTTAAGAGCAGGTGCATTCTGATCTGGAGGAACCTGGTTTGATTCCCCGCTCTGCCTTTTGAGCTGTGGAGGCTTATCTGGGGAACCAGATTAGCCTGTGCACTCCCACACATGCCAGCTGGGTGACCTTGGGCAAGACACAGTTCTTCTGAGCTCTCCCAGCCCCGCCCACCTCACAGGGTGTTTGTTGTGAGGGGAGAAGGGCAAGGAGATTGTAAACCCCTTTGAGTCTCCTACAGGAGAGAAAGGGGAAATATAAATCCAAACTCCTCCTCCTCCTCCTCCTCTATTCTTCTTCTTCTTCTTCTTCTTCTTCTTCTTCTTCTTCTTCTTCTTCTTCTTCTTCTTCTTCTTCTTCTTCTTCTTCTTCTTCTTCTTCTTCTTCTTCTAGTTCTTCTACTTCTCTTCCTCCTCCTCCTCCTCCTCCTCCTCTTCTTCTTGACAAAAAGAATGAAATCACTGCGTGTTTCTAATCCTTCTTTTCAGTTTGCATTGGCTTTTAATTTCTGGGGTGGTTTTTTTTTTTAACAGTGTTGTGATAATCTTTCCTACAGTCAAAAGACCAACATGCTCAAATTAATACACATCGCTTGTAGATGAAATATAAAGTAACAAATCAAAACAATGAGCTTAAACAGTGAGCTTAAGCAGTGCGGGAAAGGGAGAGAGGGCTCCCAAAGACCCACTGGCAAATAGCGTTTGACGTGTTTTGTAGGCTATCACAAAAATTTTTTGCAACTGCCACTGTAAGCTCTAGTGTTCTGTCTTCTAAGAATAAACTAGTGTTGATATCTCTGGGCATTCCCCTAACCAATGGGGTAATGATCTTTGCGTAGGCATCCTGGTAAAAGGGGAAGCATAGAAGAATATAGCCCATCCCCTCTATTTCTTCATCATTACAAGGATAGAATCTTTTGGCAAAGGGAATTTTCCTATCGCCCCCACCTAAGACTATACTGATGTTGTTTTTGTCATGGTAGTTACACTTTTGTGTTCTTGCAAGTAGTCGATATTGTATTGTTGAAGGCTTTCACGGTCAGATTCAACTGGTACTGGTGGGTTATCTGGGCTGCGTGGCCGTGGTCTGGTGGATCTTGTTCCTAACGTTTCGCCTGCATCTGTGGCTGGCATCTTCAGAGGTGTATCACAGAGGTGACACAGTGTGTAACAGACTTCCCTCTGAAGATGCCAGCCACAGATGCAGGCGAAACGTTAGGAACAAGTGGTGGGGGGGGGGGGGGGTGGGGGGGGGGGGGGGTGGGGGGGGGGGGGGGTGGGGGGGGGGGGGGGTGGGGGGGGGGGGGGGTGGGGGGGGGGGGGGGTGGGGGGGGGGGGGGGTGGGGGGGGGGGGGGGTGGGGGGGGGGGGGGGTGGGGGGGGGGGGGGGTGGGGGGGGGGGGGGGTGGGGGGGGGGGGGGGTGGGGGGGGGGGGGGGTGGGGGGGGGGGGGGGTGGGGGGGGGGGGGGGTGGGGGGGGGGGGGGGTGGGGGGGGGGGGGGGTGGGGGGGGGGGGGGGTGGGGGGGGGGGGGGGTGGGGGGGGGGGGGGGTGGGGGGGGGGGGGGGTGGGGGGGGGGGGGGGTGGGGGGGGGGGGGGGTGGGGGGGGGGGGGGGTGGGGGGGGGGGGGGGTGGGGGGGGGGGGGGGTGGGGGGGGGGGGGGGTGGGGGGGGGGGGGGGTGGGGGGGGGGGGGGGTGGGGGGGGGGGGGGGTGGGGGGGGGGGGGGGTGGGGGGGGGGGGGGGTGGGGGGGGGGGGGGGTGGGGGGGGGGGGGGGTGGGGGGGGGGGGGGGTGGGGGGGGGGGGGGGTGGGGGGGGGGGGGGGTGGGGGGGGGGGGGGGTGGGGGGGGGGGGGGGTGGGGGGGGGGGGGGGTGGGGGGGGGGGGGGGTGGGGGGGGGGGGGGGTGGGGGGGGGGGGGGGTGGGGGGGGGGGGGGGTGGGGGGGGGGGGGGGTGGGGGGGGGGGGGGGTGGGGGGGGGGGGGGGTGGGGGGGGGGGGGGGTGGGGGGGGGGGGGGGTGGGGGGGGGGGGGGGTGGGGGGGGGGGGGGGTGGGGGGGGGGGGGGGTGGGGGGGGGGGGGGGTGGGGGGGGGGGGGGGTGGGGGGGGGGGGGGGTGGGGGGGGGGGGGGGTGGGGGGGGGGGGGGGTGGGGGGGGGGGGGGGTGGGGGGGGGGGGGGGTGGGGGGGGGGGGGGGTGGGGGGGGGGGGGGGTGGGGGGGGGGGGGGGTGGGGGGGGGGGGGGGTGGGGGGGGGGGGGGGTGGGGGGGGGGGGGGGTGGGGGGGGGGGGGGGTGGGGGGGGGGGGGGGTGGGGGGGGGGGGGGGTGGGGGGGGGGGGGGGTGGGGGGGGGGGGGGGTGGGGGGGGGGGGGGGTGGGGGGGGGGGGGGGTGGGGGGGGGGGGGGGTGGGGGGGGGGGGGGGTGGGGGGGGGGGGGGGTGGGGGGGGGGGGGGGTGGGGGGGGGGGGGGGTGGGGGGGGGGGGGGGTGGGGGGGGGGGGGGGTGGGGGGGGGGGGGGGTGGGGGGGGGGGGGGGTGGGGGGGGGGGGGGGTGGGGGGGGGGGGGGGTGGGGGGGGGGGGGGGTGGGGGGGGGGGGGGGTGGGGGGGGGGGGGGGTGGGGGGGGGGGGGGGTGGGGGGGGGGGGGGGTGGGGGGGGGGGGGGGTGGGGGGGGGGGGGGGTGGGGGGGGGGGGGGGTGGGGGGGGGGGGGGGTGGGGGGGGGGGGGGGTGGGGGGGGGGGGGGGTGGGGGGGGGGGGGGGTGGGGGGGGGGGGGGGTGGGGGGGGGGGGGGGTGGGGGGGGGGGGGGGTGGGGGGGGGGGGGGGTGGGGGGGGGGGGGGGTGGGGGGGGGGGGGGGTGGGGGGGGGGGGGGGTGGGGGGGGGGGGGGGTGGGGGGGGGGGGGGGTGGGGGGGGGGGGGGGTGGGGGGGGGGGGGGGTGGGGGGGGGGGGGGGTGGGGGGGGGGGGGGGTGGGGGGGGGGGGGGGTGGGGGGGGGGGGGGGTGGGGGGGGGGGGGGGTGGGGGGGGGGGGGGGTGGGGGGGGGGGGGGGTGGGGGGGGGGGGGGGTGGGGGGGGGGGGGGGTGGGGGGGGGGGGGGGTGGGGGGGGGGGGGGGTGGGGGGGGGGGGGGGTGGGGGGGGGGGGGGGTGGGGGGGGGGGGGGGTGGGGGGGGGGGGGGGTGGGGGGGGGGGGGGGTGGGGGGGGGGGGGGGTGGGGGGGGGGGGGGGTGGGGGGGGGGGGGGGTGGGGGGGGGGGGGGGTGGGGGGGGGGGGGGGTGGGGGGGGGGGGGGGTGGGGGGGGGGGGGGGTGGGGGGGGGGGGGGGTGGGGGGGGGGGGGGGTGGGGGGGGGGGGGGGTGGGGGGGGGGGGGGGTGGGGGGGGGGGGGGGTGGGGGGGGGGGGGGGTGGGGGGGGGGGGGGGTGGGGGGGGGGGGGGGTGGGGGGGGGGGGGGGTGGGGGGGGGGGGGGGTGGGGGGGGGGGGGGGTGGGGGGGGGGGGGGGTGGGGGGGGGGGGGGGTGGGGGGGGGGGGGGGTGGGGGGGGGGGGGGGTGGGGGGGGGGGGGGGTGGGGGGGGGGGGGGGTGGGGGGGGGGGGGGGTGGGGGGGGGGGGGGGTGGGGGGGGGGGGGGGTGGGGGGGGGGGGGGGTGGGGGGGGGGGGGGGTGGGGGGGGGGGGGGGTGGGGGGGGGGGGGGGTGGGGGGGGGGGGGGGTGGGGGGGGGGGGGGGTGGGGGGGGGGGGGGGTGGGGGGGGGGGGGGGTGGGGGGGGGGGGGGGTGGGGGGGGGGGGGGGTGGGGGGGGGGGGGGGTGGGGGGGGGGGGGGGTGGGGGGGGGGGGGGGTGGGGGGGGGGGGGGGTGGGGGGGGGGGGGGGTGGGGGGGGGGGGGGGTGGGGGGGGGGGGGGGTGGGGGGGGGGGGGGGTGGGGGGGGGGGGGGGTGGGGGGGGGGGGGGGTGGGGGGGGGGGGGGGTGGGGGGGGGGGGGGGTGGGGGGGGGGGGGGGTGGGGGGGGGGGGGGGTGGGGGGGGGGGGGGGTGGGGGGGGGGGGGGGTGGGGGGGGGGGGGGGTGGGGGGGGGGGGGGGTGGGGGGGGGGGGGGGTGGGGGGGGGGGGGGGTGGGGGGGGGGGGGGGTGGGGGGGGGGGGGGGTGGGGGGGGGGGGGGGTGGGGGGGGGGGGGGGTGGGGGGGGGGGGGGGTGGGGGGGGGGGGGGGTGGGGGGGGGGGGGGGTGGGGGGGGGGGGGGGTGGGGGGGGGGGGGGGTGGGGGGGGGGGGGGGTGGGGGGGGGGGGGGGTGGGGGGGGGGGGGGGTGGGGGGGGGGGGGGGTGGGGGGGGGGGGGGGTGGGGGGGGGGGGGGGTGGGGGGGGGGGGGGGTGGGGGGGGGGGGGGGTGGGGGGGGGGGGGGGTGGGGGGGGGGGGGGGTGGGGGGGGGGGGGGGTGGGGGGGGGGGGGGGTGGGGGGGGGGGGGGGTGGGGGGGGGGGGGGGTGGGGGGGGGGGGGGGTGGGGGGGGGGGGGGGTGGGGGGGGGGGGGGGTGGGGGGGGGGGGGGGTGGGGGGGGGGGGGGGTGGGGGGGGGGGGGGGTGGGGGGGGGGGGGGGTGGGGGGGGGGGGGGGTGGGGGGGGGGGGGGGTGGGGGGGGGGGGGGGTGGGGGGGGGGGGGGGTGGGGGGGGGGGGGGGTGGGGGGGGGGGGGGGTGGGGGGGGGGGGGGGTGGGGGGGGGGGGGGGTGGGGGGGGGGGGGGGTGGGGGGGGGGGGGGGTGGGGGGGGGGGGGGGTGGGGGGGGGGGGGGGTGGGGGGGGGGGGGGGTGGGGGGGGGGGGGGGTGGGGGGGGGGGGGGGTGGGGGGGGGGGGGGGTGGGGGGGGGGGGGGGTGGGGGGGGGGGGGGGTGGGGGGGGGGGGGGGTGGGGGGGGGGGGGGGTGGGGGGGGGGGGGGGTGGGGGGGGGGGGGGGTGGGGGGGGGGGGGGGTGGGGGGGGGGGGGGGTGGGGGGGGGGGGGGGTGGGGGGGGGGGGGGGTGGGGGGGGGGGGGGGTGGGGGGGGGGGGGGGTGGGGGGGGGGGGGGGTGGGGGGGGGGGGGGGTGGGGGGGGGGGGGGGTGGGGGGGGGGGGGGGTGGGGGGGGGGGGGGGTGGGGGGGGGGGGGGGTGGGGGGGGGGGGGGGTGGGGGGGGGGGGGGGTGGGGGGGGGGGGGGGTGGGGGGGGGGGGGGGTGGGGGGGGGGGGGGGTGGGGGGGGGGGGGGGTGGGGGGGGGGGGGGGTGGGGGGGGGGGGGGGTGGGGGGGGGGGGGGGTGGGGGGGGGGGGGGGTGGGGGGGGGGGGGGGTGGGGGGGGGGGGGGGTGGGGGGGGGGGGGGGTGGGGGGGGGGGGGGGTGGGGGGGGGGGGGGGTGGGGGGGGGGGGGGGTGGGGGGGGGGGGGGGTGGGGGGGGGGGGGGGTGGGGGGGGGGGGGGGTGGGGGGGGGGGGGGGTGGGGGGGGGGGGGGGTGGGGGGGGGGGGGGGTGGGGGGGGGGGGGGGTGGGGGGGGGGGGGGGTGGGGGGGGGGGGGGGTGGGGGGGGGGGGGGGTGGGGGGGGGGGGGGGTGGGGGGGGGGGGGGGTGGGGGGGGGGGGG
Organism: Sphaerodactylus townsendi; assembly: GCF_021028975.2. NCBI lineage: Eukaryota > Metazoa > Chordata > Lepidosauria > Squamata > Sphaerodactylidae > Sphaerodactylus > Sphaerodactylus townsendi. The sequence goes on from NC_059441.1 coordinate 8,535,464, forward strand.
GGTGGGGGGGGGGGGGGGTGGGGGGGGGGGGGGGTGGGGGGGGGGGGGGGTGGGGGGGGGGGGGGGTGGGGGGGGGGGGGGGTGGGGGGGGGGGGGGGTGGGGGGGGGGGGGGGTGGGGGGGGGGGGGGGTGGGGGGGGGGGGGGGTGGGGGGGGGGGGGGGTGGGGGGGGGGGGGGGTGGGGGGGGGGGGGGGTGGGGGGGGGGGGGGGTGGGGGGGGGGGGGGGTGGGGGGGGGGGGGGGTGGGGGGGGGGGGGGGTGGGGGGGGGGGGGGGTGGGGGGGGGGGGGGGTGGGGGGGGGGGGGGGTGGGGGGGGGGGGGGGTGGGGGGGGGGGGGGGTGGGGGGGGGGGGGGGTGGGGGGGGGGGGGGGTGGGGGGGGGGGGGGGTGGGGGGGGGGGGGGGTGGGGGGGGGGGGGGGTGGGGGGGGGGGGGGGTGGGGGGGGGGGGGGGTGGGGGGGGGGGGGGGTGGGGGGGGGGGGGGGTGGGGGGGGGGGGGGGTGGGGGGGGGGGGGGGTGGGGGGGGGGGGGGGTGGGGGGGGGGGGGGGTGGGGGGGGGGGGGGGTGGGGGGGGGGGGGGGTGGGGGGGGGGGGGGGTGGGGGGGGGGGGGGGTGGGGGGGGGGGGGGGTGGGGGGGGGGGGGGGTGGGGGGGGGGGGGGGTGGGGGGGGGGGGGGGTGGGGGGGGGGGGGGGTGGGGGGGGGGGGGGGTGGGGGGGGGGGGGGGTGGGGGGGGGGGGGGGTGGGGGGGGGGGGGGGTGGGGGGGGGGGGGGGTGGGGGGGGGGGGGGGTGGGGGGGGGGGGGGGTGGGGGGGGGGGGGGGTGGGGGGGGGGGGGGGTGGGGGGGGGGGGGGGTGGGGGGGGGGGGGGGTGGGGGGGGGGGGGGGTGGGGGGGGGGGGGGGTGGGGGGGGGGGGGGGTGGGGGGGGGGGGGGGTGGGGGGGGGGGGGGGTGGGGGGGGGGGGGGGTGGGGGGGGGGGGGGGTGGGGGGGGGGGGGGGTGGGGGGGGGGGGGGGTGGGGGGGGGGGGGGGTGGGGGGGGGGGGGGGTGGGGGGGGGGGGGGGTGGGGGGGGGGGGGGGTGGGGGGGGGGGGGGGTGGGGGGGGGGGGGGGTGGGGGGGGGGGGGGGTGGGGGGGGGGGGGGGTGGGGGGGGGGGGGGGTGGGGGGGGGGGGGGGTGGGGGGGGGGGGGGGTGGGGGGGGGGGGGGGTGGGGGGGGGGGGGGGTGGGGGGGGGGGGGGGTGGGGGGGGGGGGGGGTGGGGGGGGGGGGGGGTGGGGGGGGGGGGGGGTGGGGGGGGGGGGGGGTGGGGGGGGGGGGGGGTGGGGGGGGGGGGGGGTGGGGGGGGGGGGGGGTGGGGGGGGGGGGGGGTGGGGGGGGGGGGGGGTGGGGGGGGGGGGGGGTGGGGGGGGGGGGGGGTGGGGGGGGGGGGGGGTGGGGGGGGGGGGGGGTGGGGGGGGGGGGGGGTGGGGGGGGGGGGGGGTGGGGGGGGGGGGGGGTGGGGGGGGGGGGGGGTGGGGGGGGGGGGGGGTGGGGGGGGGGGGGGGTGGGGGGGGGGGGGGGTGGGGGGGGGGGGGGGTGGGGGGGGGGGGGGGTGGGGGGGGGGGGGGGTGGGGGGGGGGGGGGGTGGGGGGGGGGGGGGGTGGGGGGGGGGGGGGGTGGGGGGGGGGGGGGGTGGGGGGGGGGGGGGGTGGGGGGGGGGGGGGGTGGGGGGGGGGGGGGGTGGGGGGGGGGGGGGGTGGGGGGGGGGGGGGGTGGGGGGGGGGGGGGGTGGGGGGGGGGGGGGGTGGGGGGGGGGGGGGGTGGGGGGGGGGGGGGGTGGGGGGGGGGGGGGGTGGGGGGGGGGGGGGGTGGGGGGGGGGGGGGGTGGGGGGGGGGGGGGGTGGGGGGGGGGGGGGGTGGGGGGGGGGGGGGGTGGGGGGGGGGGGGGGTGGGGGGGGGGGGGGGTGGGGGGGGGGGGGGGTGGGGGGGGGGGGGGGTGGGGGGGGGGGGGGGTGGGGGGGGGGGGGGGTGGGGGGGGGGGGGGGTGGGGGGGGGGGGGGGTGGGGGGGGGGGGGGGTGGGGGGGGGGGGGGGTGGGGGGGGGGGGGGGTGGGGGGGGGGGGGGGTGGGGGGGGGGGGGGGTGGGGGGGGGGGGGGGTGGGGGGGGGGGGGGGTGGGGGGGGGGGGGGGTGGGGGGGGGGGGGGGTGGGGGGGGGGGGGGGTGGGGGGGGGGGGGGGTGGGGGGGGGGGGGGGTGGGGGGGGGGGGGGGTGGGGGGGGGGGGGGGTGGGGGGGGGGGGGGGTGGGGGGGGGGGGGGGTGGGGGGGGGGGGGGGTGGGGGGGGGGGGGGGTGGGGGGGGGGGGGGGTGGGGGGGGGGGGGGGTGGGGGGGGGGGGGGGTGGGGGGGGGGGGGGGTGGGGGGGGGGGGGGGTGGGGGGGGGGGGGGGTGGGGGGGGGGGGGGGTGGGGGGGGGGGGGGGTGGGGGGGGGGGGGGGTGGGGGGGGGGGGGGGTGGGGGGGGGGGGGGGTGGGGGGGGGGGGGGGTGGGGGGGGGGGGGGGTGGGGGGGGGGGGGGGTGGGGGGGGGGGGGGGTGGGGGGGGGGGGGGGTGGGGGGGGGGGGGGGTGGGGGGGGGGGGGGGTGGGGGGGGGGGGGGGTGGGGGGGGGGGGGGGTGGGGGGGGGGGGGGGTGGGGGGGGGGGGGGGTGGGGGGGGGGGGGGGTGGGGGGGGGGGGGGGTGGGGGGGGGGGGGGGTGGGGGGGGGGGGGGGTGGGGGGGGGGGGGGGTGGGGGGGGGGGGGGGTGGGGGGGGGGGGGGGTGGGGGGGGGGGGGGGTGGGGGGGGGGGGGGGTGGGGGGGGGGGGGGGTGGGGGGGGGGGGGGGTGGGGGGGGGGGGGGGTGGGGGGGGGGGGGGGTGGGGGGGGGGGGGGGTGGGGGGGGGGGGGGGTGGGGGGGGGGGGGGGTGGGGGGGGGGGGGGGTGGGGGGGGGGGGGGGTGGGGGGGGGGGGGGGTGGGGGGGGGGGGGGGTGGGGGGGGGGGGGGGTGGGGGGGGGGGGGGGTGGGGGGGGGGGGGGGTGGGGGGGGGGGGGGGTGGGGGGGGGGGGGGGTGGGGGGGGGGGGGGGTGGGGGGGGGGGGGGGTGGGGGGGGGGGGGGGTGGGGGGGGGGGGGGGTGGGGGGGGGGGGGGGTGGGGGGGGGGGGGGGTGGGGGGGGGGGGGGGTGGGGGGGGGGGGGGGTGGGGGGGGGGGGGGGTGGGGGGGGGGGGGGGTGGGGGGGGGGGGGGGTGGGGGGGGGGGGGGGTGGGGGGGGGGGGGGGTGGGGGGGGGGGGGGGTGGGGGGGGGGGGGGGTGGGGGGGGGGGGGGGTGGGGGGGGGGGGGGGTGGGGGGGGGGGGGGGTGGGGGGGGGGGGGGGTGGGGGGGGGGGGGGGTGGGGGGGGGGGGGGGTGGGGGGGGGGGGGGGTGGGGGGGGGGGGGGGTGGGGGGGGGGGGGGGTGGGGGGGGGGGGGGGTGGGGGGGGGGGGGGGTGGGGGGGGGGGGGGGTGGGGGGGGGGGGGGGTGGGGGGGGGGGGGGGTGGGGGGGGGGGGGGGTGGGGGGGGGGGGGGGTGGGGGGGGGGGGGGGTGGGGGGGGGGGGGGGTGGGGGGGGGGGGGGGTGGGGGGGGGGGGGGGTGGGGGGGGGGGGGGGTGGGGGGGGGGGGGGGTGGGGGGGGGGGGGGGTGGGGGGGGGGGGGGGTGGGGGGGGGGGGGGGTGGGGGGGGGGGGGGGTGGGGGGGGGGGGGGGTGGGGGGGGGGGGGGGTGGGGGGGGGGGGGGGTGGGGGGGGGGGGGGGTGGGGGGGGGGGGGGGTGGGGGGGGGGGGGGGTGGGGGGGGGGGGGGGTGGGGGGGGGGGGGGGTGGGGGGGGGGGGGGGTGGGGGGGGGGGGGGGTGGGGGGGGGGGGGGGTGGGGGGGGGGGGGGGTGGGGGGGGGGGGGGGTGGGGGGGGGGGGGGGTGGGGGGGGGGGGGGGTGGGGGGGGGGGGGGGTGGGGGGGGGGGGGGGTGGGGGGGGGGGGGGGTGGGGGGGGGGGGGGGTGGGGGGGGGGGGGGGTGGGGGGGGGGGGGGGTGGGGGGGGGGGGGGGTGGGGGGGGGGGGGGGTGGGGGGGGGGGGGGGTGGGGGGGGGGGGGGGTGGGGGGGGGGGGGGGTGGGGGGGGGGGGGGGTGGGGGGGGGGGGGGGTGGGGGGGGGGGGGGGTGGGGGGGGGGGGGGGTGGGGGGGGGGGGGGGTGGGGGGGGGGGGGGGTGGGGGGGGGGGGGGGTGGGGGGGGGGGGGGGTGGGGGGGGGGGGGGGTGGGGGGGGGGGGGGGTGGGGGGGGGGGGGGGTGGGGGGGGGGGGGGGTGGGGGGGGGGGGGGGTGGGGGGGGGGGGGGGTGGGGGGGGGGGGGGGTGGGGGGGGGGGGGGGTGGGGGGGGGGGGGGGTGGGGGGGGGGGGGGGTGGGGGGGGGGGGGGGTGGGGGGGGGGGGGGGTGGGGGGGGGGGGGGGTGGGGGGGGGGGGGGGTGGGGGGGGGGGGGGGTGGGGGGGGGGGGGGGTGGGGGGGGGGGGGGGTGGGGGGGGGGGGGGGTGGGGGGGGGGGGGGGTGGGGGGGGGGGGGGGTGGGGGGGGGGGGGGGTGGGGGGGGGGGGGGGTGGGGGGGGGGGGGGGTGGGGGGGGGGGGGGGTGGGGGGGGGGGGGGGTGGGGGGGGGGGGGGGTGGGGGGGGGGGGGGGTGGGGGGGGGGGGGGGTGGGGGGGGGGGGGGGTGGGGGGGGGGGGGGGTGGGGGGGGGGGGGGGTGGGGGGGGGGGGGGGTGGGGGGGGGGGGGGGTGGGGGGGGGGGGGGGTGGGGGGGGGGGGGGGTGGGGGGGGGGGGGGGTGGGGGGGGGGGGGGGTGGGGGGGGGGGGGGGTGGGGGGGGGGGGGGGTGGGGGGGGGGGGGGGTGGGGGGGGGGGGGGGTGGGGGGGGGGGGGGGTGGGGGGGGGGGGGGGTGGGGGGGGGGGGGGGTGGGGGGGGGGGGGGGTGGGGGGGGGGGGGGGTGGGGGGGGGGGGGGGTGGGGGGGGGGGGGGGTGGGGGGGGGGGGGGGTGGGGGGGGGGGGGGGTGGGGGGGGGGGGGGGTGGGGGGGGGGGGGGGTGGGGGGGGGGGGGGGTGGGGGGGGGGGGGGGTGGGGGGGGGGGGGGGTGGGGGGGGGGGGGGGTGGGGGGGGGGGGGGGTGGGGGGGGGGGGGGGTGGGGGGGGGGGGGGGTGGGGGGGGGGGGGGGTGGGGGGGGGGGGGGGTGGGGGGGGGGGGGGGTGGGGGGGGGGGGGGGTGGGGGGGGGGGGGGGTGGGGGGGGGGGGGGGTGGGGGGGGGGGGGGGTGGGGGGGGGGGGGGGTGGGGGGGGGGGGGGGTGGGGGGGGGGGGGGGTGGGGGGGGGGGGGGGTGGGGGGGGGGGGGGGTGGGGGGGGGGGGGGGTGGGGGGGGGGGGGGGTGGGGGGGGGGGGGGGTGGGGGGGGGGGGGGGTGGGGGGGGGGGGGGGTGGGGGGGGGGGGGGGTGGGGGGGGGGGGGGGTGGGGGGGGGGGGGGGTGGGGGGGGGGGGGGGTGGGGGGGGGGGGGGGTGGGGGGGGGGGGGGGTGGGGGGGGGGGGGGGTGGGGGGGGGGGGGGGTGGGGGGGGGGGGGGGTGGGGGGGGGGGGGGGTGGGGGGGGGGGGGGGTGGGGGGGGGGGGGGGTGGGGGGGGGGGGGGGTGGGGGGGGGGGGGGGTGGGGGGGGGGGGGGGTGGGGGGGGGGGGGGGTGGGGGGGGGGGGGGGTGGGGGGGGGGGGGGGTGGGGGGGGGGGGGGGTGGGGGGGGGGGGGGGTGGGGGGGGGGGGGGGTGGGGGGGGGGGGGGGTGGGGGGGGGGGGGGGTGGGGGGGGGGGGGGGTGGGGGGGGGGGGGGGTGGGGGGGGGGGGGGGTGGGGGGGGGGGGGGGTGGGGGGGGGGGGGGGTGGGGGGGGGGGGGGGTGGGGGGGGGGGGGGGTGGGGGGGGGGGGGGGTGGGGGGGGGGGGGGGTGGGGGGGGGGGGGGGTGGGGGGGGGGGGGGGTGGGGGGGGGGGGGGGTGGGGGGGGGGGGGGGTGGGGGGGGGGGGGGGTGGGGGGGGGGGGGGGTGGGGGGGGGGGGGGGTGGGGGGGGGGGGGGGTGGGGGGGGGGGGGGGTGGGGGGGGGGGGGGGTGGGGGGGGGGGGGGGTGGGGGGGGGGGGGGGTGGGGGGGGGGGGGGGTGGGGGGGGGGGGGGGTGGGGGGGGGGGGGGGTGGGGGGGGGGGGGGGTGGGGGGGGGGGGGGGTGGGGGGGGGGGGGGGTGGGGGGGGGGGGGGGTGGGGGGGGGGGGGGGTGGGGGGGGGGGGGGGTGGGGGGGGGGGGGGGTGGGGGGGGGGGGGGGTGGGGGGGGGGGGGGGTGGGGGGGGGGGGGGGTGGGGGGGGGGGGGGGTGGGGGGGGGGGGGGGTGGGGGGGGGGGGGGGTGGGGGGGGGGGGGGGTGGGGGGGGGGGGGGGTGGGGGGGGGGGGGGGTGGGGGGGGGGGGGGGTGGGGGGGGGGGGGGGTGGGGGGGGGGGGGGGTGGGGGGGGGGGGGGGTGGGGGGGGGGGGGGGTGGGGGGGGGGGGGGGTGGGGGGGGGGGGGGGTGGGGGGGGGGGGGGGTGGGGGGGGGGGGGGGTGGGGGGGGGGGGGGGTGGGGGGGGGGGGGGGTGGGGGGGGGGGGGGGTGGGGGGGGGGGGGGGTGGGGGGGGGGGGGGGTGGGGGGGGGGGGGGGTGGGGGGGGGGGGGGGTGGGGGGGGGGGGGGGTGGGGGGGGGGGGGGGTGGGGGGGGGGGGGGGTGGGGGGGGGGGGGGGTGGGGGGGGGGGGGGGTGGGGGGGGGGGGGGGTGGGGGGGGGGGGGGGTGGGGGGGGGGGGGGGTGGGGGGGGGGGGGGGTGGGGGGGGGGGGGGGTGGGGGGGGGGGGGGGTGGGGGGGGGGGGGGGTGGGGGGGGGGGGGGGTGGGGGGGGGGGGGGGTGGGGGGGGGGGGGGGTGGGGGGGGGGGGGGGTGGGGGGGGGGGGGGGTGGGGGGGGGGGGGGGTGGGGGGGGGGGGGGGTGGGGGGGGGGGGGGGTGGGGGGGGGGGGGGGTGGGGGGGGGGGGGGGTGGGGGGGGGGGGGGGTGGGGGGGGGGGGGGGTGGGGGGGGGGGGGGGTGGGGGGGGGGGGGGGTGGGGGGGGGGGGGGGTGGGGGGGGGGGGGGGTGGGGGGGGGGGGGGGTGGGGGGGGGGGGGGGTGGGGGGGGGGGGGGGTGGGGGGGGGGGGGGGTGGGGGGGGGGGGGGGTGGGGGGGGGGGGGGGTGGGGGGGGGGGGGGGTGGGGGGGGGGGGGGGTGGGGGGGGGGGGGGGTGGGGGGGGGGGGGGGTGGGGGGGGGGGGGGGTGGGGGGGGGGGGGGGTGGGGGGGGGGGGGGGTGGGGGGGGGGGGGGGTGGGGGGGGGGGGGGGTGGGGGGGGGGGGGGGTGGGGGGGGGGGGGGGTGGGGGGGGGGGGGGGTGGGGGGGGGGGGGGGTGGGGGGGGGGGGGGGTGGGGGGGGGGGGGGGTGGGGGGGGGGGGGGGTGGGGGGGGGGGGGGGTGGGGGGGGGGGGGGGTGGGGGGGGGGGGGGGTGGGGGGGGGGGGGGGTGGGGGGGGGGGGGGGTGGGGGGGGGGGGGGGTGGGGGGGGGGGGGGGTGGGGGGGGGGGGGGGTGGGGGGGGGGGGGGGTGGGGGGGGGGGGGGGTGGGGGGGGGGGGGGGTGGGGGGGGGGGGGGGTGGGGGGGGGGGGGGGTGGGGGGGGGGGGGGGTGGGGGGGGGGGGGGGTGGGGGGGGGGGGGGGTGGGGGGGGGGGGGGGTGGGGGGGGGGGGGGGTGGGGGGGGGGGGGGGTGGGGGGGGGGGGGGGTGGGGGGGGGGGGGGGTGGGGGGGGGGGGGGGTGGGGGGGGGGGGGGGTGGGGGGGGGGGGGGGTGGGGGGGGGGGGGGGTGGGGGGGGGGGGGGGTGGGGGGGGGGGGGGGTGGGGGGGGGGGGGGGTGGGGGGGGGGGGGGGTGGGGGGGGGGGGGGGTGGGGGGGGGGGGGGGTGGGGGGGGGGGGGGGTGGGGGGGGGGGGGGGTGGGGGGGGGGGGGGGTGGGGGGGGGGGGGGGTGGGGGGGGGGGGGGGTGGGGGGGGGGGGGGGTGGGGGGGGGGGGGGGTGGGGGGGGGGGGGGGTGGGGGGGGGGGGGGGTGGGGGGGGGGGGGGGTGGGGGGGGGGGGGGGTGGGGGGGGGGGGGGGTGGGGGGGGGGGGGGGTGGGGGGGGGGGGGGGTGGGGGGGGGGGGGGGTGGGGGGGGGGGGGGGTGGGGGGGGGGGGGGGTGGGGGGGGGGGGGGGTGGGGGGGGGGGGGGGTGGGGGGGGGGGGGGGTGGGGGGGGGGGGGGGTGGGGGGGGGGGGGGGTGGGGGGGGGGGGGGGTGGGGGGGGGGGGGGGTGGGGGGGGGGGGGGGTGGGGGGGGGGGGGGGTGGGGGGGGGGGGGGGTGGGGGGGGGGGGGGGTGGGGGGGGGGGGGGGTGGGGGGGGGGGGGGGTGGGGGGGGGGGGGGGTGGGGGGGGGGGGGGGTGGGGGGGGGGGGGGGTGGGGGGGGGGGGGGGTGGGGGGGGGGGGGGGTGGGGGGGGGGGGGGGTGGGGGGGGGGGGGGGTGGGGGGGGGGGGGGGTGGGGGGGGGGGGGGGTGGGGGGGGGGGGGGGTGGGGGGGGGGGGGGGTGGGGGGGGGGGGGGGTGGGGGGGGGGGGGGGTGGGGGGGGGGGGGGGTGGGGGGGGGGGGGGGTGGGGGGGGGGGGGGGTGGGGGGGGGGGGGGGTGGGGGGGGGGGGGGGTGGGGGGGGGGGGGGGTGGGGGGGGGGGGGGGTGGGGGGGGGGGGGGGTGGGGGGGGGGGGGGGTGGGGGGGGGGGGGGGTGGGGGGGGGGGGGGGTGGGGGGGGGGGGGGGTGGGGGGGGGGGGGGGTGGGGGGGGGGGGGGGTGGGGGGGGGGGGGGGTGGGGGGGGGGGGGGGTGGGGGGGGGGGGGGGTGGGGGGGGGGGGGGGTGGGGGGGGGGGGGGGTGGGGGGGGGGGGGGGTGGGGGGGGGGGGGGGTGGGGGGGGGGGGGGGTGGGGGGGGGGGGGGGTGGGGGGGGGGGGGGGTGGGGGGGGGGGGGGGTGGGGGGGGGGGGGGGTGGGGGGGGGGGGGGGTGGGGGGGGGGGGGGGTGGGGGGGGGGGGGGGTGGGGGGGGGGGGGGGTGGGGGGGGGGGGGGGTGGGGGGGGGGGGGGGTGGGGGGGGGGGGGGGTGGGGGGGGGGGGGGGTGGGGGGGGGGGGGGGTGGGGGGGGGGGGGGGTGGGGGGGGGGGGGGGTGGGGGGGGGGGGGGGTGGGGGGGGGGGGGGGTGGGGGGGGGGGGGGGTGGGGGGGGGGGGGGGTGGGGGGGGGGGGGGGTGGGGGGGGGGGGGGGTGGGGGGGGGGGGGGGTGGGGGGGGGGGGGGGTGGGGGGGGGGGGGGGTGGGGGGGGGGGGGGGTGGGGGGGGGGGGGGGTGGGGGGGGGGGGGGGTGGGGGGGGGGGGGGGTGGGGGGGGGGGGGGGTGGGGGGGGGGGGGGGTGGGGGGGGGGGGGGGTGGGGGGGGGGGGGGGTGGGGGGGGGGGGGGGTGGGGGGGGGGGGGGGTGGGGGGGGGGGGGGGTGGGGGGGGGGGGGGGTGGGGGGGGGGGGGGGTGGGGGGGGGGGGGGGTGGGGGGGGGGGGGGGTGGGGGGGGGGGGGGGTGGGGGGGGGGGGGGGTGGGGGGGGGGGGGGGTGGGGGGGGGGGGGGGTGGGGGGGGGGGGGGGTGGGGGGGGGGGGGGGTGGGGGGGGGGGGGGGTGGGGGGGGGGGGGGGTGGGGGGGGGGGGGGGTGGGGGGGGGGGGGGGTGGGGGGGGGGGGGGGTGGGGGGGGGGGGGGGTGGGGGGGGGGGGGGGTGGGGGGGGGGGGGGGTGGGGGGGGGGGGGGGTGGGGGGGGGGGGGGGTGGGGGGGGGGGGGGGTGGGGGGGGGGGGGGGTGGGGGGGGGGGGGGGTGGGGGGGGGGGGGGGTGGGGGGGGGGGGGGGTGGGGGGGGGGGGGGGTGGGGGGGGGGGGGGGTGGGGGGGGGGGGGGGTGGGGGGGGGGGGGGGTGGGGGGGGGGGGGGGTGGGGGGGGGGGGGGGTGGGGGGGGGGGGGGGTGGGGGGGGGGGGGGGTGGGGGGGGGGGGGGGTGGGGGGGGGGGGGGGTGGGGGGGGGGGGGGGTGGGGGGGGGGGGGGGTGGGGGGGGGGGGGGGTGGGGGGGGGGGGGGGTGGGGGGGGGGGGGGGTGGGGGGGGGGGGGGGTGGGGGGGGGGGGGGGTGGGGGGGGGGGGGGGTGGGGGGGGGGGGGGGTGGGGGGGGGGGGGGGTGGGGGGGGGGGGGGGTGGGGGGGGGGGGGGGTGGGGGGGGGGGGGGGTGGGGGGGGGGGGGGGTGGGGGGGGGGGCCGGGGGGGGGGGGGGGGGGGGTCGGGGGGGGGGGCGGGGGGGGGCGGGGGGGGGCGGGGGGGGGGGGGGGGGGGGGGGGGGGGGGGGGGGGGGGGGGGGGGGGGGGCGGGGGGGGGGGGGGGGGGCGGGGGGGGGGGGGGGGGGGGGGGGGGTGGGGGGGGGGGGGGGGGGGGGGGGGGAGGGGAGGTTTGGGGGGGGGGGGGGGGGGGGGGGGGGTATAAATCCAAACTATTCCTCCTCCTCCACACACGCCAGTTGGGTGACCTTGGCTAGTCACGGTTCCTTGGAGATCTCTCAGCCCCATCCACCTCACAGGGCGTTTGTTGTGGGAGGGGAGAAGGAAAGGAGTTTGTAAGCCCCTTTGAGTCTCCTTACAGGAGAGAAAGGGGGGATATAAATCCAAACTCTCTTCTTCTTCTTCTTCTTCTTCTTCTTCTTCTTCTTCTCTTCTTCTTCTTCTTCTTCTTCTTCTTCTTCTTCTTCTCCTCCTCCTCCTCCTCCTCCTCCTCCTCCTCCTCCTCCTCCTCCTCCTCCTCCTCCTCCTCCTCCTCCTCCTCCTCCTCCTCCTCCTTCTTCTTCTCCTTCTCCTCCTTCTCCTTCTCCTCAACCTAGACTACCTCGTGGGGTTGTTTTGAAGGTAACACAGAGGAGAGAACTGTACACATCACTGTGAGGTTCTTATTGGAAGGGCAGAGGTTTTTTTAAAAAAAATGTAATAGATCATATTCAAAAGGAAACCAGGAGTTTGCTCAAAGGTCACCTTTCCCTGAAGCTGAGAACAGGAAATCAAAGAGGACTCTGTTTTCTGCTTTTGGAAGCAGCTGAAATGCCTTTCAGTGTCTCTCCGGAGTGGTTCAGGACGATCTCTTACCATACCTGAGGCAGGCACTCATTTATCTGCGACGCTGGGCTCTGTCTGCTAACAGCCAGCTCAGATTGGCTTCCCTTTTCACATTTGTCAAGGCGCCATCTGCATCGGCTCAGCTGTTGCCGTTGCAGAGGAGGAGGAGGAGGGGGAGGGGGAGGAGGAGGAGGAGGAGGAGGAGGAGGAGGAGAAAGCACAGAACCAGAAAAAAAAACGTAGAGTCATTACTCTTATTCATTTTACCCTTCTCTTGCTCTTAATTTCTTTTATCTTCCCAATACTTTTTCATAACTATCTTTCCTTGTCTGAAACACGAGCCATCTGCGGATGGGGCTATTCAGGGAGGCTGGCGTTTGACAGAATAAGGTGCTATCGAGACATGTAGTCATACGTTATCTTTTATTTCACGCTACCCAGAGGTTTATGTTATCCGCCCGTTCTGCTCGGGCCACGCGTTCCACCAGACTTATGGCGCTGATCAAAGGCAGGCTGACCATTTCAGAGGACAAATGAGTACTATCAAGGGTGGTGGATCGGAGACGGAGAGATTTGGCCCATCTGGGCACAACCCACTGAGATGCTTTCATGTAGAAACCCTGCTGAATATGATGCAAATCATACACGAACAGTGAGACTTGCATAAGAAACCTTCCGGTAGATTGTGTCCTGAGAGACCTGAAATACTGTCCCATTCATTCTTCACCATCGCCACTATAACGTTCTTGTGGAGCTCTTCTTTATTTGGGCAGGCCTTGCACTAAAGCATAGGTGTCAAACTCGTGGCCCTCCAGATGTCATGGACTACAATTCCCATCATCCCCTGCCAGCATCATGATTCTGGCAGGGGATGATGGGAACTGTAGTCCATAACATCTGGAGGGCCGCGAGTTTGACACCTATGCACTAAAGCATTTCCTGATCTTAATGGATTGGATCTTGGGTGCTTGCCATTCTAATCTGGAGAACCGGGTTTGATTCCCCACTCCTCCACCTGAGTGGCGGAGGCTTATCTGGTGAGCCAGACATGTTTACGCACTTCTACATTCCTGTTGGGTGAATTTGGGCTAGTCACAGTTCTGTCTGACCTCTCTCATCCCCACCTACTTCACCAGGTGTCTGTCGTGGGGAGAGGAAGGGAAAGGAGCTTCTAAGACAGTGATGGCGAACCTTTTTGAGACCGAGTGCAGCCCAAATTGCAACCCAAAACCCACTTATTTATCGCAAAGTGCCAACACGACAATTTAACCTGAATACTGAGGTTTTAGTTTAGAAAAAACGGTTGGCTCCGAGGCGTGCGTTACTCGGGAGTAAGCTTGGTGGTAGTCGGTGGCTTTGCTTTGAAGCAGCCGTGCAACTCTTCCAATGGGTGAATCACGACCCTAGGAGGGTTTACTCAGAAGCAAGCCCCATTGCCAGCAACCCAGCTTACTCCCAGGTAAAGGATCGTGCTTTAGTTCTTCACATGAAAATCAGTGGGGTTTAACAGCGCTTAACAGGGTTACCGTCACTGCTTCCCCAATACTAGGTCTTAGGTTTAATGTTAATAATCGAACCCAGCGGCCCAGGCCAGCCTAGATGTGTGTGGGGGGGGGGCACTCTGTTTGCGCGTGTCCACAGAGAGGGCTCTGAGTGCCACCTCTGGCACCCGTGCCATAGGTTCGCCACCATTGTTGTAAGCCGTCTTGAGTCTCCTTGCAGGAGAGAAAGGTGGGATATAAATCCAAACTCTTCTTCTCCCCTCCCCCATAGAAAATGTCTCATAAGCTGAGGTCATCGTCAAGAGGTTCAGCTCTCTGTGTTGCCATCTTCTTGGTCATGGGTGATGAAGGATGGTGCCTTCTTGGCCGAAGCCCCAAAACCTTGGGTCCCCACCTGCAGGTCTACATGGCTGGGGCTGAGCTTGATGAGTTTTGGGAAACGGATAAAGACTTGTCTTTTTGCACAGCCTTTTGGTTGGTGCTTTGCTCCCACGCTTTCATTTCATTTTGATGCCTGTCCTGCCAGCCTGTGGAGAAGTCATGGCTGGGTGGAAGAGTGTCTTCTTTGCGTGCAGAAGGTCCCAGGCTCAACCTCTCCATAGCGCAGTGGAGAAGCATCTGTTTGGTATTCAGAAGGTCTCAGTTCAATCTCCAGTTGAAAGGACCAGGTGATGAGAAAGACCTCGGCCTGAAACCTTGGAGAGTTGCTGAGTAGGCAGTACTGACTTAGATGGATCAATAGTTTGATTCAGTATAGGGCAGGGGTCTGCAACCTGCGGCTCTCCAGATGTTCATGGACTACAATTCCCATCAGCCCCCTGCCACCATGGTGGGAATTGTAGTCCATGAACATCTGGAGAGCCGCAGGTTGCAGACCCCTGCCAATTGTCCATGCTGGCAGGGGCTGATGGGAATTGTAGTCCATGAACATCTGGAGAGCCGCAGGTTGCAGACCCCTGCCAATTGGCCACGGTGGCAGGGGCTGATGGAAATTGTAGTCCATGAACATCTGGAGAGCCGCAGGTTGCAGACGCCTGCCAATTGGCCACGGTAGCAGGGGCTGATGGGAATTGTAGTCCATGAACCTCTGGAGAGCCGCAGGTTGCAGACCCCTGCCAATTGGCCACGGTGGCAGGGGCTGATGGAAATTGTAGTCCATGAACATCTGGAGAGCCGCAGGTTGCAGACCCCTGCCAATTGGCCATGGTGGCAGGGCTGATGGGAATTGTAGTCCATGAACATCTGGAGAGCCGCAGGTTGCAGACCCCTTATAAAGGGCATATTCATAGGGATATGTCCTCTTCCGCTGTCTTCGTTTTTATGGCCCTTTAATTACTTACTGTTGCTGGCGGTTCTATTAACAGTGTTTTTGCTGCAGAGATTTCATTATTGTTACTACTGGCCCTTTATCCTGATATTTATTTCTGTAGTTATTTGCGTAATATTGCTATGGCTGTTTTATGCTTTTAATTGGCCTCGTGGGTGGCAGGGTACAAGCGCTGGAAACAAATGGCTGTTTTCTCTCCGCGATTATGAGAAGTAAACCATTCCTTCAGTCGGAGTTTGGAAGTTTCACTCATAAGTATTGTTTGGCTGGGAGAGATTTACGCAGCCCATATAACGTGTAGCTGCCAAGCCGTCGCTCAGATATAGAGCCGAGCCCAGATTTTTTAACCGCCGCCATAGACAACGCTGTTGAGTCGATAACACAGTTTCCTTCATATGGAAACCATTGTGAATATTGGAGTCTGCGGTTTGGAGACAGGGAGGTAATAAATGGAGACAGGCCTATAAAGAAGGGCCGTTGTTTAAAGAGTTTTATGATACCTTTTCCTTGCCATGTGCTTCTTCCGGCTTGGGGGATACTGGAATGAGCAGTGCCTGGGTGTAGTGCCATGGAATGGATATGGGAGCGCTACCTTGCATTTCATAAGAAAAGCAATAAAGAATCATGGATCGGAAGGATTTTGAATTTTTCATCTCCACTGTTTCAGCCTGGAAAAGAAAAGAAAAATCCCCTTTTCTATTTAGCATTTTGTTTCCAGCAAATAGAACTTACATTTGTTTTTGTAACATTCGCACCATTTTCTGCTTCTTCACATTCAAGTTTACTAGAACCAGGGGGCATCCATTGAAAACGCTGGGGGGGTGGGGGAGAATTAGGACTAATCAAAGGAAACACTTCTTCACGCAACGTGGGATTGGTGTTTGGAAGATGCTGCCACGGGAGGTGGTGATGGCCACTCACCTGGATCGCTTTAAAAGGGGCTTGGACAGATTGATGGAGGAGAAGTCGATTTATGGCTCCCAATCTTGATCCTCCTTGATCTGAGATTGCAAATGCCTTAGCAGGCCAGGTGATCGGGAGCAGCAGCAGCAGCAGAAGGCCATTGCTTTCACCTCCTGCATGTGAGCTCCCAAAGGCACCTGGTGGGCCTCTGCGAGTAGCAGAGAGCTGGACTAGATGGACTCTGGTCTGATCCAGCAGGCTTGTTCTTATGTTCTTATAAGGGGCTTGGACAGACTTATGGAGGAGAAGTCGATCTATGGCTACCAATCTCGATCCTCCTGGATCTGAGATTGCAAATGCCTTAGCAGACCAGGTGCTCAGGAGCAGCAGCAGCAGCAGAAGGCCCTTGCTTTCACCTCCTACAGGTGAGCTCCCAAAGGCACCTGGTGGGCCACTTTGAGTAGCAGAGAGCTGGACTAGATGGACTCTGGTCTGATCCAGCAGGCTTGTTCTTATGTTCTTAAGTTTCTAGATTACAGAGATCACAGTTCCTGTGGAGGAACTAGCAGCGTCAGAGAGCACACACCAGGGTTTTACTGCCGACCTGCTTCCAGTCTCCAAACTCTGTCCTGCTCAGCAACTGCCTCCAAATATCCAGGAATTTTCCCAACCCAGAGTTGGCAACCTGGCAGCATGCTCAGCCCTCATCAAACCATCATTTTAAAAAAATAGGTCGGATATTTTTAATTAATAAAAGTATATCTTCCTGCATTCTTGGGGTGTCTGCCCAGACCACCAACTTTGACATGGCATACAAGTTCTCTCTCTGTTCAAATTTGATAGTGCCTGTGATTATTTTGTGTGCCATGTGTGCATGAGGCCATTCCTGTGTTCTGAGCCGACTGGAACACGACAGACAAAAGGGAACAAAACAAAAGCAATCCCAGCCTTTGAACGAGATTCAAATTCAGCACATCTTCTGTCCCAGACTTCCCGATGAGGCAAGTTCTCCAAGGTTACTGGGACTCTCTCCGCCCGCCGTTCCTTCTGGACGTGGCTTGGAAGCCGAGCCAACTCGGAAATTTATAGCCAAGCCGTGAAAGCTAAGAGCAGCCTCAAGGCCGATTAAGTCTTATCCAACTTCTCTGTTAGAAAAGAGGGATCTGAACAGACTGGTTTTCTTTCCGGCCTGGCTGTTTCTTAGAAGGCCAGAGAGTTCTTTCTGTGCACTTCGGCTGAGAGGACTTCCAGATGGCGCTGCTCTCCCTGAGGGGTTTCCAAACTCATTTTGCAACCTCCCCTACAAAGCCAGATGGAACTGCAGCTTCATTACTGCATTGGGATCGTAGGATGGTCACCTAGGAGAGAGTAGCGGAGCGTGTGTGGCTCAGCGGCGGAGCAGCAGTGGTTAAGAGCAGGTGCACTCTAATCTGGGGAACCGGGGTTGATTCCTCACTCTGCCGCTTGAGCTGTGGAGGGTTATCTGGTGAACCAGATTAGCTTGGGCACTCCCACATACGCCAGCTGGGTGACCTTGGGCTAGTCACAGTTCTTCGGAGCTCTCTCAGCCCAACCTACCTCACAGGGTGTTCGTTGTGAGGGGGGAAGGGCAAGGAGATTGTCAGCCCCTTTGAGTCTTCTTACAGGAGAGAAAGGGGGGATATAAATTCAAACTCTTCTTCTTCTTATCTGGTGAACCAGGTTAGCTTATGCACTCCAACACATGCCAGTTGGGTGACCTTGAGCTAGTCACAGTTCTTTGGAGCTCTCTCAGCCCCACCTACCTCACAGGGTGTTTGTTGTGGGGGGTGGGAAAGGAGATTGTCCTTTGAGTCTCCTTACAGGACTCAATCCTGTAAGGATACATCCAAACTCTCCTTCTTCTCAGTGGAAGAGCCTCTGTCCTAGGTCCAAACCCTGGCATATCCCATAAGAATCAGTAAGAATCGGATCTTAGGACCCTGGAGAGCAGCTGCCAGTCAGAGTGGACAATACTGACCTTGCTGGACTGAGGGTCAAATTCAGAACGAGGCATCTTCATGGGTTTGTGTGGGTGTGTCCGTGCTGGACTCAAATCCAGATCTGGAGGGTCTGTTCTCCAGCCCTAAGACCAGTACCTTGAACCAGAAAGAAGCTGGAACACCACAGACATAAGGAACTGTTTGGTTAATGGGGGAAAGCCCACACAGGCCTGCCCAATAGAAATCCATGGAGAGTTGGGGATGAAATCTAGGGAAGGCAGGGTTTGGAGAGCGTATATCTTCCAAAGCATCTATGTTCTCAGTGACAATTGCTCTTTCTAATTGGAGATCAGCTATGATCCCAGGAGATCGGGTATTACCTCATCATTTTCCCCATGCCCTGTAAGTCCCTGAACAAACACACAGAAAAGATATAGTGATGTTAGGGCATTTTAGACCAGGTGCTCAGGAGCAGCAGTAGCAGCAGAAGGCCATTGCTTTCACATCCTGCAGGTGAGCTCCCAAAGGCACCTGGTGGGCCACTGCGAGTAGCAGAGTGCTGGACTAGATGGACTCTGGTCTGATCCAGCAGGCTCCTTCTTATGTTCTTAAGGCCATTGCTTTCACCTCCTGCATGTGAGCTCCCAAAGGCACCTGGTGGGCCACTGCGAGTAGCAGAGTGCTGGACTAGATGGACTCTGGTCTGATCCAGCAGGCTAGTTCTTATGTTCTTAAGGCCATTGCTTTCACCTCCTGCCTGTGAGCTCCCAAAGGCACCTGGTGGGCCACTGCGAGTAGCAGAGTGCTGGACTAGATGGACTCTGGTCTGATCCAGCAGGCTAGTTCTTATGTTCTTAAGGCCATTGCTTTCACCTCCTGCCTGTGAGCTCCCCAAGGCACCTGGTGGGCCACTGCGAGTAGCAGAGTGCTGGACTAGATGGACTCTGGTCTGATCCAGCAGGCTTGTTCTTATGTTCTTAAGGCCCTTGCTTTCACCTCCTGCATGTGAGCTCCCAAAGGCACCTGGTGGGCCACTGCGAGTAGCAGAGTGCTGGACTAGATGGACTCTGGTCTGATCCAGCAGGCTCCTTCTTATGTTCTTAAGGCCCTTGCTTTCACCTCCTGCATGTGAGCTCCCCAAGGCACCTGGTGGGCCACTGCGAGTAGCAGAGAGCTGGACTAGATGGACTCTGGTCTGATCCAGCAGGCTCCTTCTTATGTTCTTATAAAAATGTAACTTGTTTATAACACAGTAAACTATGCCATGAAGCACGTGGATTCTCTCTCTCTCTCTGCCATTTACCCAATGTCTGGCACCACTTGGCCATAACAGAAAAGTAAGCTGAGGGAAGGAAAGTTTGAGCACGCAGTGAAATACGAGCACTAACATGAAATAAAGTATTTTGTTTTATATGCATATAAAATGTGTGTGTGTGTGTGGGGGAGCATCTTGCCCCAGGATCCAAAAAAAATCCCTGGCTTTGCCGTTATGTGAACATCTCAAACATTTTGTGGGTGTGTTCCTTCTTGGAAGTTCTGCTGGTCCTTCTGCCAAAGAGCAGCTCCTCCTGGAAACCTACTCCTCACTTAACGGTCGCTTGCTTGTTGATTTATGCCTTCGTTTGCCTGCTCTGAACCCAGTCTAGGCTTTCCTAATGACTTTGCCATGGAAATATTTAGGGGCACCTTTAAGGAGAGGCTATTCGGGCAGCTCCAAAGTGGCTTAAAAAAAAAAAAAGATTGTTGTGGGGTTGTTCATTGACGAAAGCCGAATGAACGCCTGCGCTCTTGGGGATCCAAAAACAGTGGCCTTGAAATAGCTTTCGTAGCCAGAGCAACCTGGCCTGTTCGCCTTCAATCGACTGAAGAAAAAGAAGAAGAAGAAGAAGAAGAAGAAGAAGAAGAAGAAGAAGAAGAAGAAGAAGAAGAAGAAGAAGAAGAAGAGTTTGGATTTATATCCCCCCTTTCTCTCCTGCAGGAGACTCAAAGGGGCTGACAATCTCCTTGCCCTTCCCCCCTCACAACAAACACCCTGTGAGGTGGGTGGGGCTGAGAGAGCTCCGAGAAGCTGTGACTAGCCCAAGGTCACCCAGCTGGCATGTGTGGGAGTGCACAGGCTAATCTGAATTCCCCAGATAAGCCTCCACAGCTCAGGCGGCCGAGCTGGGAATCGAACCCGGTTCCTCCAGATTAGATACACGAGCTCTTAACCTCCTACGCCACTGCTGCTCCCTAATAGCGGCTGGGAGAGAGAGAGAGGCGGCCACCGCAGTTGAGGGTTCGGCGGAAGAAGAGTTGCCTCCACAAAAGAAGAATATTGGAGGAATAAACATTTCAGGACTGAATTGAGGAGACTGGATCTTTCCCCCTTTCTCCATCCTTTCCACACACGCACAAGTGCGCGCTGCCAAGAAACCACAATCTCCCTCATCTTGTCCATCTGTGGTCTGCATCACAATTGGATCGGTGTGTCGGGCAGAGGGAGTTTTCATAACGGCTTTGTGGGGCTTGCCAAAAAGTCATATTGAGAGACTGTTTTTTAAAACTTGGGCTGTTTTATGTTCCAGTGAGTATATCCCCCTCCTCAGATTCCCAAACATTTATCGATCAGCTCAGTCTCAAACGACCTATTAAAAAAATATTGGGGGAGCAAATTTGAGAGCTCTGTGTGAGCTGGCTTGGTTTGGTTTTATTTGCTCATTCTTGGCCTAGGAATATCTAGAGCAGTGGTGGCGAACCTATGGCACGGGTGCCAGAGGTGGCACTCAGAGCCCTCTCTGTGGGCACCCGCAAACAGAGTCCCCCCCCCACACATCTAGGCTGGCCTGGGCCGCTGGGCTCGATTATTAGCATTAAACCTAAGACCTAGTTTTGAGGAAGCAGTGTAGGTAACCCTGCTAAGCGCTGTTAAACCCCACTGATTTTCATGCGAAGAACTAAAGTGTGATCCTTTACCTGGGAGTGAGCTCGGTTGCTGGCAATGGGGCTTGCTTGTGAGTAAACCCTCCTAGGGTCGTGATTCACCCGTTGGAAGAGTTGCACGGTTGCTTCAAAGCAAAGCCACCGACTTCCACCAAGCTTACTCCCGAGTAACGCATGCCTCGGAGCCAACCGTTTTTTCTAAACTAAAACCTCAGTATCCGGGTTAAATTGCCATGTTGGCACTTTGCGATAAATAAGTGGGTTTTGGGTTGCAGTTTGGGCTGCACTCGGTCTCGAAAAGGTTCGCTATCACTGTTCAAGTGGTTTTGCCGCGCTTTCTGGTTTAATTAAGGCATTGTGCCCTCCTCGAGTTACTTGGAGGGGGAAAACGTGACAGACATCATGTGAAATTTTGGGGTAAACTGCTACCTATTAGGATTTTTAAATACTAGTTTTCCAACAGAATTGCCTAAATGTATTTCTCAAAGATTATTGTAGCAGAATATCATGGCTAACCCTTTCCTCTGTGGTTGGACCTAGAGGGGAACTGGTTGGCCACCGTGCGAGGCAGGATGCTGGACTAGATGGGCCCTCATTGGGCTAGCCCATCAGTTAAAAGTACATATGTATTGTTGAAGGCTTTCACGGCCGGAATCACGAGGGTGTTGTGGGTTTTCTGGGTTGTATTGACCCTCACTGGGCTAGTCCAGCAGTTAAAAGTACATATTGTATTGTTGAAGGCTTTCACGGCCGGAATCACTAGGGTGTTGTGGGTTTTCTGGGTTGTATTGACCCTCACTGGGCTAGCCCAGCAGTTAAAAGTACATATGTATTGTTGAAGGCTTTCACGGCCGGAATCACGAGCGTGTTGTGGGTTTTCTGGGTTGTATTGACCCTCACTGGGCTAGCCCAGCAGTTAAAAGTACATATTGTATTGTTGAAGGCTTTCACGGCCGGAATCACTAGGGTGTTGTGGGTTTTCTGGGTTGTATTTTCTCCTGACGTTTGGCCTGCATCTGTGGCTGGCATCTTCAGAGGATCCTGAAGCAAACTCTAATACTGGGGTCTCTAACATTCTGGGGTCTCCAACATTCACCTTTCCTGGAGTCCTCCAGGTGTTGTAAGGAATGGGTTTGGGCAGGTTGGGTTCCTGCTCAGCAGAGCTTTTGATTGGCTATTGATGATGGGAGACTGAGCCTTCCCATCCCCGTGTAGCGCTAAGGCAACATTCCTCACCTGTCCTTCAGGTGATGCGGCGCACCTGACACGCAGGCCACACGTCTTTGCTCTGTGATTTTGTCCCGCTTGACCCACGCAAAGGCAGTGAACCGGGGTGCCCCCGAAGCAGCCTCTGCGGAGAGAGGAAGGATCGCCGTGCTCTTTTGCTGTTTC
This sequence comes from Sphaerodactylus townsendi, assembly GCF_021028975.2. Taxonomy (NCBI): domain Eukaryota; kingdom Metazoa; phylum Chordata; class Lepidosauria; order Squamata; family Sphaerodactylidae; genus Sphaerodactylus; species Sphaerodactylus townsendi. The sequence continues at coordinate 8,556,759 of NC_059441.1, forward strand.
TCCGGCGATGCTTTCATATACATTTTGAAGGCAAGATAAATTTAACATCCCTTTGTTGGGGCTGGGGGAGCTGGAACACGGCGGAACGGAAGCTTTTTCAAAGGAGGTCACCGGCTCAGAACATGGGCTGACCTTCTGTTCCTTCTCCGTTCCTGTATGGACTCGCTTCCCCTCTGAAGGGAACAGTGGGGGGGAAGGACAGACAGTCGTAGGCGGCAGAACGGTCGAGCGGCCTGCCTGGTTGACTCGTAGCAAAGATGCTGTCATCGCTCTGGACCGATCCAGTTTATCCAAGTTAGTGAACAGTATGGATGTTGCACGTACACACGCTCCTTGCACATCCTGACCCAGTCCTGTGTGCTGAAACCCATGCTTCAGTGTGGTGCAGCGGTTAAGAGCAGGTGGGTTCTAATCTGGAGGACCGGGTTTGATTCCCCACTCCTGAGTGGCAGAGGCTTATCTGGTGAACCAGATGTGTTTCCGCACTCCTACATTCCATTAACTCACAGGTGTCAAACTCGCGGCCCTCCAGATGGTATGGACTACAGTTCCCATCATCCCCTGCCAGCATGTGCTGGCAGGGGACGATGGGAACTGTAGTCCAGGCCATCTGGAGGGCCGTGAGTTTGACACCTATTCGTTAGCTGTACAAAAAAAAGAAGCAAAAATAATTAGGTTGAAGAAGAAGAAGAAGAAGAAGAAGAAGAAGAAGAGGAGGAGGAGGAGGAGGAGGAGGAGGAGGAGGAGGAGGAGGAGACTCAAAGGGGCTGACAATCTCCTTGCCCTTCCCCCCTCGCAACAAACACCCTGTGAGGTGGGTGGGGCTGAGAGAGCTCCGAGAAGCTGTGACTCGCCCAAGGTCACCCAGCTGGCGTGTGTGGGAGTGCACAGGCTAATCTGAATTCCCCAGATAAGCCTCCACAGTTCAGGCGGTAGAGCTGAGAATCAAACCTGGTTCCCTCAGATTAGATACACAAGCTCTTAACTTCCTACGCCACTGCGTAGAAGAGGAGGAGGAGGAGGAGGAGTTTGGACTTGTACCCCACTTTTCTCAGCCGTGAAGAGTCTCAAAGAAGCTTACAATCTCTTCTCCCTTCCCCTCCCCACAACAGATACTTTGTGAGGCAGGTGGGGTTGAGAGAGTTCTGAGAGAACTATGATTAGCTCCAGGTTCCCCCAGTAGGAGTGGAGAAACAAATCCAGTTCACCAGATAACAGTCTGCTGCTCATGGGAAGGAGTGGGGGGATCAAACCCGGTTGTCCAGATTATTGCCCAATAACAAGTCACTAGTCCTGATGAATTCCCTTTTTGATGGTGTTTTCACGAGGCCCTTTAAGGAGCAACAGCCCTGAGACGGAACCTCCCATCTCCTCTGACCTTCCTTGCAATTTCCTTTTGAATGGGAGTCTTAAGCACCCAGCTGGACTTGACAGTAATAGAAATAATCACTGTTATTTAAGTGGCTTTTGAATTTGGGAAGTAACCAACAAAAGGGGTGTTTTCTTCCTTTAATTCCAGATAACGCAGGTGAATGTTTTTTTCTTTGCGGGGGGGCACAGTAATTCCCTTTCCGAGCTGTCCTGTATGGTGCCAATAATTCTTCTTGGTTTTTGTCCCTCAATATTAAATTGACTTTTCAAAAGTGTTGTCTGTCTTTTCTGCCCTTGCTGTTTCAGTCTGATGCATCAAGGAAACTTGGCTGGAAGAACTAATCAGGGATGCTCAGGACCTCTTTGTAATTATCGAACCAGGCGGAAAGAAAGGCTAAATGAAAACATTAAGGTAGACTGTGTAAACCAGTGGTGGCGAACCTATGGCACGGGTGCCAGAGATGGTACTCAGAGCCCTCCCTGTGGGCACGCGTGCACAGAGTTCGTCACGTGATAATAGTGTAATTATTTCAGGGAGATTATTAGCATTAAACCTCAGACCTAGTTTTGGGGAAGCAGTGTAGATAACCCTGTTAAGCGCTGTTAAACCCTAGTGATTTTCATGGGAAGAACTAAAGCATGATCTTTTATCTGGGAGTAAGCTCGGTTGCTGGCAATGGGGCTTGCTTCTGAGTAAACCTCCTAGGGTTGTGATTCACCAGTTCAAAGCGTTGCACGGTTGCTTCAAAGCAAAGCCACTGACTACCACCAAGCTTACTCCCGAGTAACGCGCGCCTTGATGCCAACTGTTTTTTCTATACTAAAACCTCAGTATTCAGGTTAAATCGCAATGTTGGCACTTTGCGATAAATAAGTGGGTTTTGGGTTGCAGTTTGGGCACTCGGTCTCAAAAACGTCCGCCATCACTGTGAAATAAAGTTGCCAGCCTGTAGGTTGGGCCGAAACCCTCCCCGCCCCCCATTACAACTGCTCTCTTGGCAACAGATGTGGCTGTTTTGAAAAGTAGAATCTAGTTTGCACTCTGTTCTAGACTAGATCTAGACCAGGGGTCTTCAAACTATGGCCCTCCAGATGTTCATGGACCGCAATTCCCATCAGCCCCTGCCAGCGTGGCCAAGTGGCAGGGCTGATGGGAATTGTAGTTCATGAACATCTTGGGGGGGGGCCTAGTTTGAAGACCCCTGATCTAGACGATGGCTCGCTATCGGCTGCTTTTAATCATTCCCGAGTCACAAAGCGGCATCTTCCAAACACTCCGAACAGGAACTGTAACGCCTTGACTCTCCCGGGAGCTTTGAGACACCGGGGAATGTATTGTACTGCATCCAGCTATTAATGGGTTGACCTCAAACCGAGGCAGCGCAGAGAGATTTTTCTTTCAACTCACAAGTGGTCTGGGCAGAATGAATTATTATCCGGACTATTGGCTGTGGAATGTGTCTTGCTAGAAAGAACTGCATTGTGTAACTCACTTAAGTTGCCAGGGCTTTCCTGTTTGTAGGGTGGGTGGGTGGGGGGAATTAATGCATCCCTCAACAATATCATGTCTGCTTTAGGGTTGCCAGGGCTAGAGGGAATGTATGGAAATATTCTCTGTCGGTGGATGTGCCCACTAACTACTTCAGAATTGTCGAAGGCTTTCACGGCCGGAATCACTGGGGTGCTGTGTGGTTTCCGGGCTGTATGGCTGTGTTCTAGCAGCATTTGCTCCTGACGTTTCGCCTGCCTCCGTGGCTGGCGTCTTCAGGATCAGCTCCACACAAACACAGGATGACTATAGTCAGTAAACAATCAAAGGGAACAAAGACCAGGCTACTTCTATTCAGATGCCCTCACCTATTGACCTTGCTATCTTCAGCGTTACTCACATGCTAACGGATGGATCCCACTCAACACATGTAAACCTAGCTTGCTAACTGCACCCTTTACTTGTTAACAGACCGTGGTTTTATATATACCAACAGGTATATATAAACTCTATGCTGGGGATAATTAGGGATGGAGTTGATAATAAAACTGCAAGGATTGTCATGCCCTTATATAAAGCCGTGGTGCGTCCGCACTTGGAGTACTGTGTTCAGTTCTGGTCGCCACATCTCAAAAAGGATATCGAAGAGATAGAAAAAGTGCAAAGAAGGGCAACGAAGATATTGAGGGATTGGAGCACCTTCCTTATGAGGAGAGGCTGCAGCGTTTGGGGCTCTTTAGTTTGGAGAGGAGACGGCTGAGGGGGGATAGGATTGAAGTCTATAAAATTATGCATGGTGTAGAAAATGTTGACAGAGAGAAATTTTTCTCTCTTTCTCACCATACTAGAACCAGGGGGCATCCATTGAAAATGCTGGGGGGAAGAATTAGGACTAATAAAAGGAAACACTTCTTCATGCAACGTGTGATTGGTGTTTGGAATATGCTACCACAGGAGGTGGTGAGGGCCACTAACCTGGATAGCTTTTAAAAGGGCTTGGACAGATTTATGGAGGAGAAGCTGATCTTTGGCTCGAATCTTGATCCTCCTTGATCTCAGATTGCAAATGCCTTAGCAGACCAGGTGCTCGGGAGCAACAGCCGCAGAAGGCCATTGCTTTCACCTCCTGCATGTGAGCTCCCAAAGGCACCTGGTGGGCCACTGCGAGTAGCAGAGTACTGGACTAGATGGACTCTGGTCTGATCCAGCAGGCTAGTTCTTATGTTCTTATGTTCTTATGTTCTTGTACTCCACTTGCTTTCCTACTATCAAATCCTCTGAAGATGCCAGCCACAGATGCAGGCAAAACATCAGGAGCAAATGCTGCTAGAACACGGCCATACAGCCCGGAAACCACACACCACCCCACTACTTCAGAATTTTTTGTAGGGAGATGAAATATTCCTAAACTGGCTGGATGATAGAGAAAGGTGGGGATAGCCATCAAAGAGATCAAGGGAAGAGGCAGGTGATCTCTTGGGTCTTTTGTAGTGTTCAATGCCTCAGGGACATGAAGTGCTACTTCATTTATTGATGAGATTTGTACCCTCGCCTTTCTGCTACGAAGCATTCAGGGTGGCTTAATATTTTTTCCCCTCCAGGGTACCTGATCCCTGTAGTCAGGCAAGGAGCTAAGACAGTGTGTTGCACATTCGCTCGGGAGCAGCTCAGAGCAGTGAAAATTCTCCAGTTTTCAGCAGAGTGCGTATTTCTCACGAGAAACCTCCTGATTATGCAAAAAATGTCCCTCTTTTTCAATCACGGGTGATTACCCTTCCAATAGGGCAACCTGACGACACTTTATAGCCAATTGGAGTTGGTGACTGCCAAGGACAAATTACTAAAATAATCAGTGAACGTTTTTTGGCCCGGAGCACTGAAGGGGCAGGAAATATTTTTTGCCACTGCCAAAAACGTTTGGGGGAAAAGTGGGGTCAGCTCTGATCCAGGTGAGGAGCAGCCAGGGAAGGTAGAAACCCTGTTTGTGTGTAAAGAGTTGTTATCGCCGCCGACATACGGTCACCCTCTAGGGCAGTGATGGGGGAACCTTTTCGAGACCCAGTGCCCAAACTGCAATCCAAAACCCACTTATTTATCGCAAAGTGCCAACACGGCAATTTAATCCGAATACTAAGGTTTTAGTTTAGAAAAAAACGGTCGGCTCCAAGGCATGTGTTACTCAGGAGTAAGCTTGGTGGTAATCGGTGGTTTTGCTTTGAAGCAACCGTGCAACTCATAAGAACATAAGAACATAAGAACAAGCCAGCTGGATCAGACCAAAGTCCATCTAGTCCAGCTCTCTGCTACTCGCAGTGGCCCACCAGGTGCCTTTGGGAGCTCACATGCAGGATGTGAAAGCAGTGGCCTTCTGCGGCTGCTGCTGCTCCCGATCACCTGGTCTGTTAAGGCATTTGCAATCTCAGATCAAAGAGGATCAAGATTGGTAGCCATAGATCGACTTCTCCTCCATAAACCTGTCCAAGCCCCTTTTAAAGCTATCCAGGTGAGTGGCCATCACCACCTCCTGTGGCAGCATATTCCAAACACCAATCACACGTTGCGTGAAGAAGTGTTTCCTTTTATTAGTCCTAATTCTTCCCCCCAGCATTTTCAATGAATGCCCCCTGGTTCTAGTATTGTGAGAAAGAGAGAAAAATTTCTCTCTGTCAACATTTTCTACCCCATGCATAATTTTGTAGATTTCAATCCTATCCCCCCTCAGCCGTCTCCTCTCCAAACTAAAGAGTCCCAAACGCTGCAGCCTCTCCTCACAGGGAAGGTGCTCCAGTCCCTCAATCATCCTCGTTGCCCTTCTCTGCACTTTTTCTATCTCCTCAATATCCTTTTTGAGATGCGGCGACCAGAACTGGACACAGTACTCCAAGTGCGGACGCACCACGGCTTTATATAAGGGCATGACAATCCGTGCAGTTTTATTATCAATTCCTTTTCTAATGATCCCCAGCATAGAGTTTGCCTTTTTCACAGCTGCCATGCATTGAGTTGACATTCCCATGGAACTATCAACTAAGACGCCTAAATCCCTTTCCTGGTCTGTGACTGATAGCACTGACCCCTGTAGCGTGTATGTGAAGTTTGGATTTTTTGCCCCTATGTGCATCACTTTACATTTTGCTACATTGAACTGCATTTGCCATTTCTGAGCCCACTCACCTAATTTATCAAGGTCCGCTTGGAGCTCTTCGCAATCCTTTGTGGTTCTCACCACCCTACATAATTTGGTATCATCTGCAAACTTGGCCACCACACTACCCACCCCTACTTCCAGGTCGTTTATGAATAGGTTAAAGAGCACTGGTCCCAAAACGGATCCTTGGGGGACACCACTCCCGACATCTCTCCATTGTGAGAACTTCCCATTTATACCCACTCTTTGTTTCCTGTTTCTCAACCAGTTTTTAATCCATAGGAGGACTTCCCCTCTTATTCCTTCATTGCTGAGGTTTCTCAACAGTCTCTGGTGAGGAACTTTGTCAAAAGCCTTTTGGAAATCCAAGTAGACAATGTCCACCGGTTCACCCCTGTCCACATGCCTGTTTACACCCTCAAAGAACTCTAGTAAGTTTGTAAGACAGGATTTGCCTCTGCAAAAGCCATGCTGACTCTTTCTCAGCAGGTCTTGCTTTTCTACATGTTTTATAATTTTATCTTTAATGACAGATTCTACTAATTTACCAGGAACAGATGTCAAACTGACTGGCCTGTAATTTCCTGGGTCCCCCCTAGATCCTTTCTTAAAGATTGGTGTGACATTGGCCATCTTCCAGTCTTCAGGGATGGAGCCTGATTTCCAATGGGTGAATCACGACCCTAGGAGGGTTTACTCAGAAGCAAGCCCCATTGCCAACAACTGAGCTTACTCCCAGGTGAAGGATCACGCTTTAGTTCTTCGCATGAAAATCAGTGGGGTTTAACAGCGCTTAACTGGGTTTGATTCCCAGCTCTGCCGCTTGAGTTGTGGAGGCTTATCTGGGGAATTCAGATCAACCTGTGCACTCCCACACATGCCAGCTGGGTGACCTTGGGCTAGTCACAGCTTTTCGGAGCTCTACTCAGCCCCACCCACCTCACAGGGTGTTTGTTGTGAGGGGGGAAGGGCAAGGAGATTGTAAGCCCCTTTGAGTCTCCTGCAGGAGAGAAAAGGGAGATATAAATCCAAACTCTTCTTCTCTTCTTCTTCTTCTCTTAACAGGGTTACCTACACTGCTTCCCCAAAACTAGGTCTTAGGTTTAATGCTAATAATCGAGCCCAGCGGCCCAGGCCAGCCTAGATGTGTGTTGGATGGGTTGGGGCGACTCTGTTTCCGGGTGCCCACAGAGAGGGCTCTGAGTGCCACCTCTGGCACCCGTGCCATAGGTTCGCCATCACTGCTCTAGGGTTCTCGAGGAAAGACATTTTCCAAAGGTGATCCGCCATTGATCGCCTCTGTACTAGCAACTCTACAGTCCAGCTCAAATACCAAACTGTTCCTGCAGGAAATGCCTCCTTGGCATGCGAGGGTCACACTCATCTTCAAGTTCCGTGGGATGTGTTATCACTTGTGGTGGGAAGACGCGCTCTAGAAAAATGTTCTGTCCCACTGTTATAATTCACCTTAATGAGCGGCGAACAAAAGGTTGTGAAGGACGGTTGTGAGCGATTGCCGACAAAGTCCCGGGGTACTGCAGCTGGCGGAGCTCCTGCTGGCAAAAGACGTAATGTGTTATTGCTGCCGGTCACATAATAGTAAATGAACACTTACCGGCTCCGTGGCAACCGGATTGATTATTGTCTCCACCTCCGAACAGGTCTCGCTTTGTTTTACAAGTAAATGCATTTGTCCCCGCTGTGTTAAAAGTCGGGCAATCAGTTTGAATGCGGCGAGTTCAAAGTGAAGATGACGGAAACAAGCTAAGAGCCCGCCTCGGCCTTTGGGCGGCCTTGGCAGCGTTTGATCTGCTCGCAGAGGGCTCGCGGGCTCCCGAGCAAATATATATTCGATGGCGAAAACTGCCACTGGAAGCAGACTGGAAGCATAAAGTTTAGGACCATTTGAGCACCAGAAATCCAGGGAATGCAGCATTGCCCTCTGATGTGTAGGCAGGAGTCTAGGGCAGGGTTCCTCAGTAGGGTTGCATTGACCCCACCAGTATTTCTCTTGGCACCCACCAAGTTTTCAGACAGAGCCAATGTACGGCAGAGCTTGTTATTGGGTTTGGAAAGGGTTTTCCACTGGAGGATCTGGATTGGTAAGCCACCAGACTTGTAAACATTGGTATGTTCCATCCCTCCTTCAGGATTCCTTCATCAGTGGGTTCCAGCCCTCCTTCAGGAGTCCCGTGTTCCCAGAAACTGTAAGGAAGATGGTGTACCATTGGGTTCCACCTCCAGAGGCGGCCATTTTGGGGTTGGTTCCACCTCCCGTGGCAGCCATTTTGAGGTGTCACGCACCAACCCCTCTCAAAACTCCCAAGGTGCCTGCAGCAGTGGCGAAGGAGGTTAATAGCAGGTGCATTCTTATCTGGAGGAACCGGGTTTGATTCCCTGCTCTGCCGCTTGAGATGGGGAGGCCTATCTGGGGAATTCAGATTAGCCTGTGCACTCCCACACACGCCAGCTGGGCGACCTTGGGCTAGTCACAGCTTCTCGGAGCTCTCTCAGCCCCACCTACCTCACAGGGTGTTTGTTGTGAGGGGGGAAGGGCAGGGAGATTGTCAGCCCTTTTGAGTCTCCTGCAGGAGAGAAAGGGGGGATATAAATCCAAACTCTCCTTCTCCTTCTCCTTCTCCTTCTCCTTCTCCTCCTCCTCCTCTTCCTCCTCCTTCCTCTTCCTCTTCCTCTTCTTCCTCCTCCTCCTCCTCCTCCTCCTCCTCCTCCTCCTCTTCTTCTTCTTCTTCTTCTTCTTCTTCTTCTTCTTCTTCTTCTTCTGGGCCCACTTCCACTTTGGAAAGCCTGGCCATTTTTCAGGACTCGCTCAAAGCATCGCAGAGGAGCACAGCCGGGCCTCTCTGCAACTGATCGACGGTGCCTTCCAGAACCAAAAGCAAAAGCAAATCTTTGGCAGGCAGGAGCACCACGACCCACCGCAGTTGGATTTGTTTAGCGCGCCACTGATATTATGCTAATGAGGTGTTCCTTTAGCAAGGAGGCAGCCAGGTGCCCGATTTAAAATGCAGCCCTCTTCCACTTCAGAGGGAAGGAAATACGAGCGAGCGTCACTTGAAATAGCAGTCCTGGGGAAGTGCTTCTGGATTATTTTTGGACCTGTGTCTCTTCTTGTCTCCTTTCTGTGAGCTGAGTCAACTAATTAGGTGGAGGTGGCAGAGGCAATGGGGAGGGGGGAGGGAAGAGACCTGCCCCCCCTCCCCGCATGCCCCCCACCGAGAAGGGATGATATTAGCTTTAAGGGTGCCCGCTCGGTATCTGCCCCTCTCGACATGGATGCAGCTCTCTCTCTCTCTGCTCATTCACCGAAACAGGATCCTGTTCAAGTCAGGAACTTTGCAGGCGAAAGGTTTGTCTGATGTAGTCTTGTGCCTGCGTGCACCATTAGTGGTCACTGAGCATCGTGGAGCAGCACTGAGTACCGAGAGACCAGGTTTCGCCTGCACTGGGTACCCGTTCTTGATGTGCTATATTTACTCTGTTGTCTCTTTGCTTTACACTATAAGCCAGTGGTGGTGAACCTATGGCACGGGTGCCAGAGGTGGCACTCAGAGCCCTCTCTGTGGGCACGCACAGAGTCCCCCCCCCCCCACATCTAGGCTGGCCTGGGCCACTGGGCTTGATTATTAGCATTAAACCTAAGACCTAGTGTTGGGGAAGCAGTGTAGGTAACCCTGTTAGGCGCTGTTAAACCCCACTGATTTTCATGCAAAGAACTAAAGCGCGATCCTTTACCTGGGAGTAAGCTCGGTTGTTGGCAATGGGGCTTGCTTCTGAGCAAACCCTCCTAGGATCGTGATTCACCCGTTGGAAGAGTTGCACGGTTGCTTCACAGCAAAGCCACCAACTTCCACCAAGCTTACTCCTGAGTAACGCACGTCTTAGAGCCAACCATTTTTTCTAAACTAAAACCTCAGTATTCAGGTTAAATTGCCGTGTGGGCACTTTGCGATAAATAAGTGGGTTTTGGGTTGCAATTTGGGCTGCACTCAGTCTCAAAAAGGTTCGCCAACACTTCTATAGGCACTGTGTGAGCCTGTGCAGTTTTCATAAGCAACTGTTACGGTATTTATCCTTATAACGCCTACCGTGTTTCTCCGAAAATAAGAACAGTGTCTTATATTAATTTTGGCTCCCAAAGATGCACTATGTCTTATTTTCAGGGGATGTCTTATTTTTCCGCTCCACAGCTGCATGCTCTGGTGTTCTGTTCGACGGGCGTGCTTCCAAACAAAAACTTTGCTACGTCTTACTTTCGGGGGATGTTTTATATTTAGCACTTCAGCAAAACCTCTACAACGTCTTATTCTCAGGGGATGTCTTATTTTAGGAGAAACGGGGGTATCCCTTATCCTTACACAATGTGTCATCCTAATATACAAATCATGCATGTACTTTACGGGGTGGGGCTGGGGGGGACCCAGCACAAGGAAACAGAAAACAGTGTTCTTCTTCTTCCTAAACAAAAAGAATCGCAAGTCCAGTTTGCAAAAGGGAGACGTGAACGTTTTAATGGGAATTTTTCAGGTGAAAACAGTAGGGATGAGAAATTCAAAATCTTAAGAACATAAGAACATAAGAAAGAGCCTGCTGGATCAGACCAGAGTCCATCTAGTCCAGGACTCTGCTACTCGCAGTGGCCCACCAGGTGCCTTTGGGAGCTCACCTGCAGGAGGTGAAAGCAATGGCCTTAAGAACATAAGAAGGAGCCTGCTGGATCAGACCAGAGTCCATCTAGTCCAGGACTCTGCTACTCGCAGTGGCCCACCAGGTGCCTTTGGGAGCTCACCTGCAGGAGGTGAAAGCAAGGGCCTTCTGCTGCTGCTGCTGCTGCTCCTGAGCACCTGGTCTGCTAAGGCATTTGCAATCTCAGATCAAGGAGGATCAAGATTGGTAGCCAGAGATCGACTTCTCCTCCATAAATCTATCTTAACTGATCTGTGATAACCAAGGTTAGTAGATGACTGGCAGATATCCAAGTAAATTTGTCTGGTTTCCTGGATGAATTGCAAACTGTGAATGTGTGTGTAGCTACTTACTGGCAGCAGAAAGTACTATCCAGTTGCAGCCTGCTTTTCAAGACGAGAGACCATCAGAGGAGGTTTGCCATTCCCTTGGCCCTGGACTTCGCATCCAAGTACTAACATAAGAACTTATGTTCTTATGTTCTTATAAGGGGCTTGGACAGATTGATGGAGGAGAAGTCGATCTATGGCTACCAATCTTGATCCTCCTTGATCTGAGATTGCAAATGCCTTAGCAGACCAGGTGCTCGGCGGCAGCAGCAGCAGCAGCAGCAGTAGCAGCAGAAGGCCCTTGCTTTCACCTCCTGCAGGTGAGCTTTCAAAGGCACCTGGTAGGCCACTGCGAGTAGCAGAGAGCTGGACTAGATGGACTCTGGTCTGATCCAGCAGGCTCCTTCTTATGTTCTTAAGGCCCTTGCTTTCACCTCCTGCAGGTGAGCTTTCAAAGGCACCTGGTAGGCCACTGCGAGTAGCAGAGAGCTGGACTAGATGGACTCTGGTCTGATCCAGCAGGCTCCTTCTTATGTTCTTAAGGCCCTTGCTTTCACCTCCTGCAGGTGAGCTTTCAAAGGCACCTGGTAGGCCACTGCGAGTAGCAGAGAGCTGGACTAGATGGACTCTGGTCTGATCCAGCAGGCTCCTTCTTATGTTCTTAAGGCCCTTGCTTTCACCTCCTGCAGGTGAGCTTTCAAAGGCACCTGGTAGGCCACTGCGAGTAGCAGAGAGCTGGACTAGATGGACTCTGGTCTGATCCAGCAGGCTCCTTCTTATGTTCTTATGTTCTTAGCCAGGGCTGAACCCTGCTTGGCTTCTGAGACTTGAGCAGAGCAGACCAGCCTGAGCCGTCCATCCAGATCAGAGTGTGATGGTGAGAAGTATAGCTATTTTGGTAGAGGAAGCTAAGAAGATGGAAGAAGAAGAAGAAGAGTTTGGGTTTATATCCCCCCTTTCTCTCCTGCAGGAGACTCAAAGGTGCTGACAATCTCCTTGCCCTTCCCCCCCTCACAACAAACACCCTGTGAGGTAGGTGGGGCTGAGAGAGCTCCGAGAAGCTGTGACTAGCCCCAGGTCACCCAGCTGGCGTGTGTGGGAGTGCACAGGCTAATCTGAATTCCCCAGAGAAGCCTCCACAGCTCAGGCGGCAGAGCAGGGAATCAAACCCGGTTCCTCCAGATCAGAGTACAGCTGCTCTTAACCACTACGCCACTGCTGCTCCTGGAGAACTCTGGCCGTGTAGTCCCAGAAAAGGTAGCTTGTCGGGGTTTCCAGCTCAATGCTGGAATGACCTTCTCCTTGCACCCGCACCTCTTTTGCCCAACCTGTTCTCAAACACAGCCAGGAGACAGGGGCAGGTGTGGAGGAAAGGAGTCTGAGGTTATCTGTGCACCTGTTCGACCGTGCCATCAATCACAAGGCCCGGCCTCCTCGCAAAGTCACATCCAACGGCATTACCTCATTTCCTCCTCCTCCTCCTCCGGAGTGTTAGGAGGGAAGAAATAATGGCTCTGCTTCTCTCCTCCTCCTCCACCCTTGAGCATACTGAACCACAAGCCCGTTCCTTCCTTGAACAAATTTATTTCCTGCCGCCTCCTTCGCTACAAAGGCCCGCTGGTGATGAATTCCAGGCTTCGCAGCTTATTTGTCAAAGACGGCGCACCTGTGAGGGTTCTTGGGCAAGATAAATTTTGGCCAAGCTGGGGGGGGGGGAGGAGGAGGAGATGGGGGGTGGGTGGTAGAGACACCAGGCAAAGAATAAATCTTAACAAGTTACACCAGGCTGTGAATTCTCCTCTCAGAGAAGTGCCCTTTTGACAAGGTATGATAAATTACACTCTTTGTTGACACCTTCATTGAGTTATTTATGGCTCATTAATTGAACCGAAGCCGGAGACTCGGCGGCAGAGGCGGGCGGCCGTACGGTGCTTTCTTCCAGCCGGCTCCAGTGTGGAAGGGAAGCAGCAGTAAGGAACGAAGGAGCCGGGAAACGGGAGGGGAGGGGGTGCCTCCGCAGAAGGCAGAGCTACCTGCTTCGTTGGATGGAAGGATGGGCAGCCCCCAAAGTTATGGCTTCCAGCTCTGAGTTGAGAAATTCCTACAGATTTGGGGAGCAGAGGCTGGGAGGGGGCTCCAGAGGGGTGCCATGCCGTACACATAGGTGTCAAATTCGCGGCCCTTCAGATGGTATGGACAGAGGTGGGATCCAGCAGGTTCTCACAGGTTCCCGAGAGTAGGTTACTAACTATTTGTGTGTGCCGAGAGGGGGTGACTAATGGGTGATTTTGCCACGTGATTTTTGCCTTAGTTACGCCCCTCCTCTCAGCAGCAGCGCGCAGAACTTGAAGCAGTCTAGCAGTCCTGGTTTCCTCTAAGACCGTGGTGGCGAACCTTTGGCACTCCAGATGAATGCCGGCAGGGGCTGATGGGAATTGTAGTCCATTACATCTGGAGTGCCAAAGGTTCGCCACCACTGCTCTAAGACTTCCCCACCCTCTGGTTTTTGTGTGAAAGCTGAGTCATGGAGCAAGGTAAGCAGGTGAAGATCTGTGTACCAGTCAAAGGTTCACTGAGCCCAAGTATCTTTTTATACGGGCCTCTAATTAAAGGTGCCTGAACCACTGGAGAAATGCTACTTCTCCACCCTACACCCCTCCCCCAAAGGAAGATATGTCCTACCGGCGGTTAAATCTGGTCGATTCCCCACTCACTATTTGATGCGCGCTCCTCACGGCAAATACCCCAGGGTCCTGCAGCACTCCCCACCGCACCAGCAGCGACAACGCAGTCACCCCGATTCTGCCGCTCCTCCCACCCCTCCGCACGCGTCATTTAGGATCCTAGTCGGAAGTGCACCTTTTGGCAAACCAACCGAGAAGCTGCAGGGCGGAGGATGAATGCGAGCTCAAAAGCACCCAATTCTTGGTCGAATCCCCACTGCCATCTTAGCCAGGTTTCAGAACACAAACTAACCAGGTTTGAGGGTCGACCTCCCCATTGCTTGCGTGGCAGATTCCGTTTCTGGTGCTCGTTCTCTCCGTTAATCTGCGTTCCGGCAGGACCTGGTTGCAAGTGGCACAGACCCCGTTAACACGGTTCAGAGCTGATCCAAGGGAAGGGATGAGGGTTGAAACCCTGACTCGTTTCCCGCCCTGGAGTGTGACGCAGAACTTGGGCAACCAATCAGCACTGCGATGCACACGCAGCCTTTCCTTGGTTTCATTTCCGCTTTTGCGATCGGCCAGCAGAAGGGGATGCAAACGTTAAACAGTCAAACGTGTAACTTTGAACCGTTCATGGTTTACACAAGTAACAATTAACTGTTTGCACAGTTAAACAGTTAAACGTTAAACTTTTACACGCTGGGTTTTTTTAATCACACCCCTACAATGTACGTTTCCGCAGTGGGAAAAGGTCCCGCCCCATCAAGTCACGCCAGCCAATCAGGGGAGTCGGCCGAAGCGAGCTCTCCTGGTAGTGGGGATTGCTAAGAGTTCTGCAACCAGGTGTGTCTGCTGTGCGCTCGCTGCGGTGGGGAGGGAGAAACTCTGATGAAGAGGACACAGTTTCACAACGAACAGGTTTGGATCTGCGTGCAAATTTCAAGTGGGGATTCGACCTCTTAAGAACCCGGTTTGCCTCTCCTTTCTCTTTTGAAGTGGGGAATCGGCCTCTGTTGCAGAAATCAACAAGAGTCCAGCGGCCCTTTAAAGCTGAGGACCCCCGTCTCTTTCGAACCTGCTTACATTCAGCTCTTTATCGACGTGGGCTCAACAGGTGCGGTGTTGTCAGTGTTTTGGGGGAAGAAGACATACAGTTGTATCAAGAAATGTTCCCTGGGATTCACACCCTTTCAGAAATGCTATTTAGGGAGCTGTGAAGAATTGCACAACTCCAGCTGCTTCTTGTAGCCCTTTCCTCCCAGCAAGAGTCAAATGCTGCAGAATCGCTTTGGTGGGGATGCAGCCCGTGCGGACCCGGTGCCGGCAGAGCCTCCCGAGCAGCAGTGGCGTAGGAGGTTAAGAGCTCGTGTATCTAATCCGGAGGAACCTGGTTTGATTCCCAGCTCTGCCGCCTGAGCTGTGGAGGCTTGTCTGGGGAATTCAGATTAGCCTGTACACTCCCACACACGCCAGCTGGGTGACCTTGAGCTAGTCACAGCTTCTCGGAGCTCTCTCAGCCCTACCTACCTCACAGGGTGTTTGTTGTGAGGGGGGAAGGGCAAGGAGATTGTCAGCCCCTTTGAGTCTCCTGCAGGAGAGAAAGGAGGTCAGGCTATGAGGGTGCCCCCACACCCCAAGGACACATATGCACACACAGAGGCACCCACCTCATTTCGAAAGTCCTTCTTGGCCCCGGCAGGTGGCCTCTGCTATTTTTGGATCCACCTGAAGGCATCACAGCCAAAAATCGTGGTGCCTCCAGGCAGTTCTTAATGCTAATGTTGAGAGAGCATCAACTTTCGGAGTTGCTGGCATCTGCTCTTGCTTTTAAAATCCTTGATGTATTTTATTTATAGCCATCTCCTAGTTTGGTTAAAATGGCATTCTGTTTGTCTCCGTTGCTGAGTTCATACGGTTTTGGGGGAGACTTCATAAAACAAACTAAGGGGTTTGTTCAGGTGTGTAATTCCTCCAACATGGCAGAAATGCAAATGGCACCAGATAATAATTAGGGGTGCCCCGTTACAAAGTTTGAAAATGCAGGGTTACGCATGAAATCAGTATTGCTAGACTTTTTGATTGGTGGACAGACTTCACACCAAAACTGGTAGTGGCAGAAGAGATGGAAGAAGGTTAAGAAAAGGTTAAGGGGTGACATGATAGCCATGTTTAGATATTTGTAGGGATGTCATGTTGGTGAGGGAGCAAGCTTGTTTTCTGCTGCCTCAGAGACTAGGTACCGTGGTGGTGAACCTTGGGCACTCCAGATGTTATGGACTACAATTCCCATCAGCCCCCGCCAGCATGGCCAATTGACCATGCTGGTGGAGTCTGATGGGAATTGTAGTCCATAGCATCTGGAGTGCCAAAGGTTCGCCACCACTAGACTAGGACATGAAGTAAAGGATTCAAGGTGAGATATGTAATTATACTTTACTCTGCATTGGTTATATCTCACCTGGAATACTGTGTACAGTTCTGCGCACTGCAATTCAAGAAGGATATTGACAAGCTGGAACAGGTCCAGAGGAGGGCCACCAAAATGGTCAATGGCCTGAAGTCCATGCCCTATGAGAAGAGACTTATGGAGATGGGGATGTTTGGTTTGGTGAAGAGAAGGTTAAGGAGTGACATGCTAG
This sequence comes from Sphaerodactylus townsendi, assembly GCF_021028975.2. Classification (NCBI taxonomy): domain Eukaryota; kingdom Metazoa; phylum Chordata; class Lepidosauria; order Squamata; family Sphaerodactylidae; genus Sphaerodactylus; species Sphaerodactylus townsendi. Next base: position 8,573,105 of record NC_059441.1, read on the forward strand.
CCATGTTTAGATATTTGAAGGGATGTCATGTTGGGGAGGGAGCAAGCTTGCTTTCTGCGTCTCCAGAGACAAGGACCAGGAGTCATGGGTTCAAGGTGAAGGAGAAGAGATTCCACCTAGACATCAGGAAGAACTTCCTGACAGTAAGGGGTGTTTGACAGTGGGATGCATGACCTCGGAGTGTGGTGGAGTCTCCTTCTTTGGAGGTTTTCAAAGAGAGGCTGGATGGCCATCTGTCAGGAGTGCTTTGATTGTGTGTTCCTACATGGCAGGGGGTTGGACTGGATGGCCCTTGGGGGTCTCTTCCAACATTATGATTCTATTATTCTAACGCAGGGAATGAAACCGGCGAATGAAACTGACTCGGTGGGCAATTGTGAAAACCACCAAAGGCTCGCTTGCAATGCGCGGCGGTTGGGCTGGATTTTCTGTTGTTGTTTTTTAAGCTTACGGCGCAGAAATTCCTGGAGAGTTTGGTAGTCCTTGTTGCATCATTCCTTTGCAAAAAAACAAAACCGCCACCCTAAAGTTAGAGCTTGTGCCGCCAGGTGGCAGCATGCAGAGCCTCTTGGCCCACTGTGCTGATTCACTTCACGGCGCCAAGACTATTCATCTCAGCTGAGAGCACTTTACTTGTGGTCACTTTCCACAAACAACCATTCCGCCCACGGGCTGCCAATGTTGAAAAGTTAGCAAAGGGAGCTTAATACGGCTAGGTCACGTGACCCAACTCCAGCCCCACATATTGCTCCCAACACGATACATCTGCGTTCTGATATTTCAGCTGACCTACAGGTATCTTTTCACTGCCGTCTCCCCACTGCGGAGAATAAGAACATAAGAACATAAGAACGAGCCTGCTGGATCAGACCAGAGTCCATCTAGTCCAGCATTCTGCTACTCGCAGTGGCCCACCAGGTGCCTTTGGGAGCTCACAGGCAGGAGGTGAAAGCAATGGCTTTAAGAACATAAGAACGAGCCTGCTGGATCAGACCAGAGTCCATCCAGTCCAGCACTCTGCTACTCGCAGTGGCCCACCAGGTGCCTTTGGGAGCTCACATGCAGGAGGTGAAAGCAATGGCCTTAAGAACATAAGAACGAGCCTGCTGGATCAGACCAGAGTCCATCTAGTCCAGCATTCTGCTACTCGCAGTGGCCCACCAGGTGCCTTTGGGAGCTCACAGGCAGGAGGTGAAAGCAAAGGCCTTAAGAACATAAGAAAGAGCCTGCTGGATCAGACCAGAGTCCATCTAGTCCAGCTCTCTGCTACTCGCAGTGGCCCACCAGGTGCCTTTGGGAGCTCACAGGCAGGAGGTGAAAGCAAAGGCCTTAAGAACATAAGAACAAGCCAGCTGGATCAGACCAGAGTCCATCTAGTCCAGCATTCTGCTACTCGCAGTGGCCCACCAGGTGCCTTTGGGAGCTCACAGGCAGGAGGTGAAAGCAAAGGCCTTAAGAACATAAGAAAGAGCCTGCTGGATCAGACCAGAGTCCATCTAGTCCAGCTCTCTGCTACTCGCAGTGGCCCACCAGGTGCCTTTGGGAGCTCACCTGCAGGATGTGAAAGCAAGGGCCTTAAGAACATAAGAAAGAGCCTGCTGGATCAGACCAGAGTCCATCTAGTCCAGCATTCTGCTACTCGCAGTGGCCCACCAGATGCCTTTGGGAGCTCACAGGCAGGATGTGAAAGCAAGGGCCTTCTGCTGCTGCTGCTCCTGAGCACCTGAGAGTAATTTAGCACAGACTCCCTTTCCCTATACATTGGTTCTAAACCAGGAGGCTGCAACCTGTGGCTCTCCAGATGTTCATGGACTACAATTCCCATCAGCCCCTGCCACCATGGCCAATTGGCAGGGGTCTGCAACCTGTGGCTCTCCAGATGTTCATGGACTACAATTCCCATGAGCCCTTGCCAGCATGGACAATTGGCAGCGGTCTGCAACCTGTGGCTCTCCAGGTGTTCATGGACTACAATTCCCATCAGCCCCTGCCACCATGGCCAATTGGCAGGGGTCTGCAACCGGTGGCTCTCCAGATGTTCATGGACTACAATTCCCATCAGCCCCTGCCAGCATGGCCAATTGGTGATGGGAATTGTAGTCCATGAACATCTGGAGAGCCACAGTTTGCAGACCCCTGTATGTTCCCAGCCCTCAGTTCTGCATTGTAGCAAACCCTCCGTTGCTGCGCCTGGTGGGTTTAGTGGAGGCCACCGAGAAGCCAGCCTGCTCCCGTCTGTGAGCCTTGACACATGCAAATAGGAGTGAGCAGCCGAGGTGTGCCGTAGTTATCCCTTGCTCGGCAACGTAATCAGAAAGCCGAGCAAATGGTCTACCTGGTGCTTGATTTACTACATCCGTCCCCGGCCGTTTCCCCGATGATGTGAATATTTCACGAACCTTCTGCTAAGAACCCGAGAACATGCATTACGGTGAGCACAGAGGCTGTGAGTCACCTGGGGCCTGCACCCGGCCAAGTAGGCTTTGATTGGAGCCTCTCTAGGAGGTTCAAGCTTGAATTATTCATCAGCAATTTACTTAAAAGCCCAGCCAGTCCGCTGGACATCATCCCTTCTCTTCTGCCTCCGTAGAGCTGCTTTTTGCAGCTTCTGTAATACGTGGCTTGGTGCTGCATTGCGGGGATTTGGGGAGGCCTGTTGCCATTTCTTACGGTTGAGGGCCAACCCCCTAACTCGGGTGCCATTTTGGTTGAATTCAGTGCCATTTTGTTTGAATTCAGTTTGACTGTGCAGATGTGTACACTTAAACCTGTCTGCCAAGATGGTGTCGTGGTTAAGAGCAGGCGCACTCTAATCTGGAGAACCGGGGTTGATTCTCCCCGCTCTGCCACTTGAGCTGTAGAGGCCTCTCTGGTGAACCAGATTAGCTTGTGCACTCCCAACACACGCCAGCTGGGTGACCTTGGTCTAGTCCAGGGGTAGGGAACCTGCGGCTCTCCAGATGTTCAGGAACTACAATTCCCATCAGCCTCTGTCAGCATGGCCAATTGGCCATGCTGGTAGGGGCTGATGGGAATTGTAGTTCCTGAACATCTGGAGACGCGTTCCACCTAGTCTAGATCCCATTTGTTTGAATTCAGTTTGACTGTGCAGATGTGTACACTTAAACCTGTCTGCCAAGATGGTGTCGTGGTTAAGAGCAGGTGCACTCTAATCTGGAGAACTGGTTTGATTCTCCAGCTCTGCCACTTGAGCTGTAGAGGCCTCTCTGGTGAACCAGATTAGCTTGTGCACTCCCAACACACGCCAGCTGGGTGACCTTGGGCTAGTCCCATTTTGTTTGAATTCAGTTTGACTGTGCAGATGTGTACACTTAAACCTGTCTGCCAAGATGGTGTCGTGGTTAAGAGCAGGCGCACTCTAATCTGGAGAACCGGGTTTGATTCTCCCCGCTCTGCCACTTGAGCTGTAGAGGCCTCTCTGGTGAACCAGATTAGCTTGTGCACTCCCAACACACGCCAGCTGGGTGACCTTGGGCTAGTCCCATTTTGTTTGAATTCAGTTTGACTGTGCAGATGTGTACACTTAAACCTGTCTGCCAAGATGGTGTCGTGGTTAAGAGCAGGCACACTCTAATCTGGAGAACCGGGTTTGATTCTCCCCGCTCTGCCACTTGAGCTGTAGAGGCCTCTCTGGGGAACCAGATTAGCTTGTGCACTCCCAACACACGCCAGCTGGGTGACCTTGGGCTAGTCCAAGTTCTTCGGAGCTCTCTCAGCCCCACCCACCTCGCAGAGTGTTTGTTTTGAGGGTGGGAGGGAACGGAGATTGTAAGCCCCTTTGAGTCTCCTTACAGGAGAGAAAGGGGAGATATAAATCCAAACTCTTCTTCTTCTAAGGTGCAGATTGGGCCTAGGCTGTGTTGCATTGTGGCTATCGCAGATGGACACGGTGTGGTCCTACCATTTACTAACCTTGCGGGTTCCAGGTTATTCAAGGACCATATAAATCTGCTGACTCCGGACTGGGTTCTTCTTCAAAACATGACGCTGTCCATCTCACTCAGCACTGACAACAGGGCCAAAACTTGCAATCCCTTGAGATGCTGGGAATGGAATTTGGGACCTTCTGAAAGCAAGAGCCGTGTGCTCTTCCGCTGTTGTATGTCTGCCCAACCGGCCGGTCTCCAGCCAGAACTCTCAAAAACGTTTTTGGTTTGTCTTGGTAAAAGATTCCCCAGAGAGACCGTGTTGTAGGCAATTTTATCTTTGAGAAGTGAGACATGCAGGGGTTTCTTGGCAGGGGTGACGGTTTTGCGAAACCGAAGCCGAGCTACGTGGGCACAAGCTCCGGCTTTTATGTCGAATGTGCAAATCTCTGTCACCAGGTTTTCAACCCAAGTGAAATCCAGCATGGCTGCTCCGTTTCCCTTCCACTTTTTTTGTATGTAAAAATCATGAGGCTGTGAAACCAGACAGGTGGTTTGGGACATCTCTGTGGCCAATGGCCTCTTTTGTGATGAAGGCGCAATGAGAGGATTTTTAAGTGGGGTTTTTGGGGTGGCATCTTTTGGGGTGGCCTCTGCAGAGCCTTCCTTGGTGTTTTCCCTTCCAAGTGCCAACCCTGCTTAGCTTTGAAAATCTGATGAGATTGTGCCCGCAGCAGTGGCGTAGCGATTAAGAGCAGGTGCATTCTAATCTGGAGGAACCGGGTTTGATTCCCAGCTCTGCCGCTTGAGCTGTGGAGGCTTATCTGGTGAAACAGATTAGCTTGTGCACTCCAACACATGCCAGCTGGGTGACCTTGGGCGAGTCACAGTTCTTCTGAGCTCTCTCAGCCCCACCTACCTCACAGGGTGTTTGTTGTGAGGGGGGAAGGGCAAGGAGATTGTAAGCCCCTTTGAGTCTCCTACAGGAGAGAAAGGAGGGATATAAATCCAAACTCTTCTTCTTCTTCTTTGGCTACAAAGATATTGAGGCCACAGGTGAAGAAAGCATTGGCTCTTGAATGTTCCTGGTTTCTAAGGTGTTCCTGTGCTAAAATCTTGCCGTTCTACTGAGGTCTGAATGTGTTTGGTTTTTAGGATGTGTAGAACTTGATGTAAATGATCCCCCCAATCAATCTCCCAATCCTGATTCTCAGCAGTGAATGAGAGGGCTATACCATTCCTGCTTGAATTTAGGAAGAGTTTCCTCTTCCTGGCATCATAGATCAGCTAAAACCCTAGACCAGGGGTCTGCAACCTGTGGCTCTCCAGATGTTCATGGACTACAATCCCCATCAGCCCCTGCCACCATGGCCAATCGGCTGATGGGAATTGTAGTCCGTGAACGTCTGGAGAGCCGCAGGTTGCAGACCCCTGCCCTAGACTTGTTGGCTTTGATGAGATCCTGGGTCGGAGCTCTGAAATCTTGGACTTGATTTGCAAAGAACGTCAGAACCTCCGACACAACGCCTTGATTCGGACCATCCTGGATTTTACTCAAGGCTGACAGTACAATCCTATTTGCAAATAAGTAAACAGGTGGTGCTTTGATGCACCCCTATTGGGCAACTCTTTTCTCAGCCATTTGGGTTTTTACAACCGGGCACCAGCTGTGTAATCAGCGGCCTTGTGAGCAAATCAACTCTGACCTGATTAAATAATTTCAGTCGGGGTGTTTCTGAGAAGGGTGATTTACACGGCCAGGTGAGATGGACTCCTTGTGAAATTAAAAAGAAAAGAAAAGGAGGTTTGGTCCCTGTTTGCAGCATTTGCTCCGAGTCTGATGGTTACAAACTCTAGGGTATGTGTTGGTGGTTGTGTGAAAAGGGTCGGTGAGCAGGCAGAAATGGTTGGGTGACATTAATGGTGGAAAAAGTGCAGAGAAGGGCAACGAGGATGATTGAGGGACTGGAGCACCTTCCTTAGGAGGAGAGGCTGCAGCGTTTGGGACTCTTTAGTTTGGAAAGGAGGCGTCTGAGGGAGGAGAGGATTGAAGTCTATAAAATTATGCATGGGGTAGAAAATGTTGACAGAGAGAAATTGTTCTCTCTTTCTCACAATACTAGAACCAGGGGGCATCCATTGAAAATGCTGGGGGGAAGAATTAGGACTGATAAAAGGAGACACTTCTTCACACAACGTGTGATTGGTGTTTGGAATATGCTGCCACAGGAGGCGGTGATGGCCACTCACCTGGATAGCTTTAAAGAGGGCTTGGACAGATTTATGGAGGAGAAGTCGATCTATGGCTACCAATCTTGATCCTCCTTGATCTGAGATTGCAAATACCTTAGCAGACCAGGTGATCGGGAGCAACAGCCGCAGAAGGCCGTTGCTTTCACATCCTGCCCGTGAGCTCCCAAAGGCACCTGGTGGGCCACTGCGAGTAGCAGAGAGCTGGACTAGATGGACTCTGGTCTGATCCAGCAGGCTAGTTCTTATGTTCTTATGGTGCGGACAAGAGGCCTTGGGTGAAATCCCAGGTCAACCACAACATTCACGGGGGCTGCATTTCTGCCAAGTGGCAATTAAATTACATGGTGTCCCCCTCCCCCCAGGACTTGTTTGTCAACTCCAAGGTCCTCCTATTGATTCTCAGACAAAGCAAAGACATAGATTTTTGGAAGAATCTTCGCGACAGACATGAAACGGCTTGAATATTTCGCAGCTGAATTGGTGCTGTGTTTCTTAAAATATTTATCAAGCAAGCCCTTACAAGTTCCGGGGAACGCTTTATAATTCAAGGAACAGAGGCATACTTTTTTTTTTAAGAAAAGGAAGAGGCTAATAATCCTTCTCACCCGGCAGCCTGTGGGATCCTGACAAGGGTGTTCCATCTGAGCGATAATTTGTATGTTTACTGCCTACAATCAGGTAGAAGTGCAGTGGCGGGATAAAGCGGAATGCATGAATAAATGAGACTAACCAGGGCTGATCTACCCAGCTGAGCCGGAGCAGATTTTAAAAAGCTTTTGACAAAAGGCTGACTGCAATCCTTTCCGTTGCTGACAGCACAGGGCACAGAGAGGGGAGCGCTCTTGATAAACTAATCACAAGGCGCACGGCGGCGCCGAACCCCCCTCGGCCCCTCTGCACCCGGTTATCTCTGAGAAAGGTATTGAATGCATGAAGCTGCCTTATAGGGAATCGGACCAAGCAGGGCCAATATTGCCTACTAAGACTGGCAGCTGCTGCCCAGGGTCCTAGGCCAAGGTCTTCAACGGTCGAATCCCCACTTGAAGTTTGCACGCAGATCCAAACCTGTTCGTTGTGAAACCATGTCGTCTTCATCGGAGTTTCTCCCTCCCCACCGCAGCGAGCACACAGCAGACACACCCGGTTGCAGAACTCTTAGCAATCCCCACTACCAGGCTAGCTCGCTTCGCTGATCTCCCCTGATTGGCTGGCGTGCTTTGATGGGGCGGGACCTTTTCCCACTGCGGAAACGTACACTGTAGGGGTGTGATAAAAAAACCCCCAGCGTGTAAAAGTTTAACATTTGACTGTTTAACTGTGCAAACAGTTCATCATTACCTGTGTGAACCATTAATGATTCAAAGTTACACATTTGACTGTTTAACGTTTGCGTCCCCTTCTGCTGGCCGATCGCAAAAGCAGAAACGAAACCAAGGAAAGGCTGCGCACGCATCGCAGCGCTGATTGGTTGCCCAAATTCCATGTCACACTCCAGGGTGGGAAACGAGTCAGGGTTTCAACCCTCATCCCTCCCCTCGGATCAGCCCTGAACCGTGTTAACGGGGTCTATGCCACTTGCAACCAGGTCCTGCCGGAACGCGGATTAACGGGGAGAATGAGCGCCAGAAACGGAATCTGCCCTGCAAGCAATGGGGAGGTCATCCCTCAAACCTGGTTAGTTTGTGTTCTGAAACCTGGCTAAGACGGTAGTGGGGATTCGACCAACATCACCTCCTGCCTGTTCCCTTTAACTGGAGAGGCCGGGGACTGAACCCACGACCTTTGGCATGGCAAGCAGATTCTGTGCCATTGAGCCACAGCCCCTCTCATTGCCTCACCTTTTGCCCCGCCCTATAGGCCTGCTCCTCTGCAAGGGATCAAACCATCGTCCAAGAGGTACCAGCTACATGCTGGCAGAGTGCTTGTTTCAAGACCCGTGAAACGTTCAAAACACTTCAGAGTCCATTACTGGGGAGGGGAGGCTGGGCAGAAGGAGATGGAGAATTTGGCCTGTGCAAACTCTTGAGAAGCTACAGTATCTTGGAGGGGAGATTTTGGCCCTGGGGAGATTTGGCCCCAGTTGCTTATCCCTTCTGCATCCCTTGTGTGCACGGGCCTTTCAAAGAAACTGATTTCAAACTGCATTGCCTGAAACCAGTTGGATATAGAAGGCAGCCCATGCTTTTGAGACACCGACAGATAGTTTGGGTGTGTTTCTCTAAAGTATTGCGACTATTGTGGGAGTGGGGAATTCTGGGTTGCCTCAAGTCTCTCTCTCTCTCTTTCACACACTCCCTCACCCTGCCTCCTTGTCGGTGTGTGCATTTAGTTGGAGCGGTGTCTCCTCTTCTGACTGGCGTTCAAAAAGCGTGCCAGGTTTTGATTAGCAGGACTCCATTCTGCAAGGAAGACGCTTTGCTGGGAAGGTGGCTGGCAGGGAGGGCTGTTCGAACATCAGTAAAAGAGGCAAACTAACTAGCTCTGGATGGACCTGAAAGCCAGACGCTCCAGTGGGTGCAACTGCTCGCCTTCAAGGTGCCGCATTTCCCCTGTATCCAAGAGCAAACAAAACGCCCTTGGAGTTCCCTGCTCCTTAGGTGGTCGCAGAAGTCAGACTTTTGACTCTTTTGCAAGCTCCATCCCAGCTGTTTCTCCCTTAGCACAGATAAGAACCCATCCTGGCCCCAAGGCAGCCAATAAAATCCACTCATAAATTGGTTTCTGTCCACTGATGCCACTAAGCAAAGCTCTACATCAGTTATGGTAAAGGTAAAGTTTCCCCTTCAGTCGTGTCCGACCCTGAGGTACCACTGCAAGCAGTGATTTCATAGGCAAGCCGTTTTTGTGGGGTAGTGTGCCGTTGCTTTCCCCGGCTATTCTTTACCCCCTTGCTATGTGCTAGGTACTCATTACCGACCAAGGAATGGATGGATGGTTGAGTTGACCATGAGCCAGGATATCTGACCCACAGGGGGCTCGAACTCCTGACCGTGTGAGTGGCAGTTCAAGCACTTAACCACTACGCCACGCGGCTCCTTCAGTTACGGTAGCAGTCTTCATCCTTGACTCTACGTGGTAGCATTCCTAGTTGCAGTTCTGTGCATGCGTAGGTCTAACCATCACACCACTTACCTAACCTGGCTTTTTGAGACTTTCACAAGAAAAACGTCAGTGTTTTGCTTTTCTAAAAGAAAATATATAACTTCTCCCCTTTGAGTCTGTCTTAAAACCGAAGATCTTAAATTCTGCAAGGAGACCCTGATCAGGTTACGTAACTTGATCTTCTGGGTGCAGCCGAGAGAATCCTGCGCATTTCAGCTCGGCTTTTAGGAGAAGGGAAAGTTCTTAGCAGGGGGGTTGAAGGAAAGCTTTTAACATGAAAACAGTGCGTGCTGAAAGTTTGAAACTTGGAGTGGCCCCAAGGTGAGTTGATTCCAGGGCAGATGAAAAGGAGTGCTTCAGGGATCCGTGAATCTGGCTGTCTCATTTCAAGGACTCTTAACACTACCAGTCGGAGGAAACTCCATTTAGCTCTATGAAGCTGTCTTGCCCTGAAGTAAATCCATGCTGGCAGGGGCTGATGGGAATTGTAGTCCATAACATCTGGAGTGCCAAAGGTTCACCACCACTGTCCTAGGTCCACCTTGCTCAATATTGTCTCCTCCGACTGGCCTCGACTGTCCAAGATCTCAAGCAGAAAGAGGCTTTCCAAAGACGCTCTGAGATCTTTTTGCTGGAGTAACCAGGTTCATCATGGAATTCATCGTGGTCCACTCGTTTTCTCAGCTCAACCTATCCTACCCTTTAGGGTTCCTGTAAGGCTAAAATAGAGGAGGGGGGGACATTTTCTACATTGTCTTCCTTAGAGAAAGGGCAGGATAAAAATACCAAATGGTTTATTTTAGTTGTCAAATTTCTATTCGAAGGAGGAGGAGGAGGAGGAGGAGGAGGAAGAAGAAGAAGAAGAAGAGTTTGGATTTATATCCCCCCCTCTCTCCTGTAGGAGACTCAAAGGGGCTTACAATCTCCTTGCCCTTCCCCCCTCACAGCAAACACCCTGTGAGGTAGGTGGGGTTGAGAGAGCTCCGAGAAGCTGTGACTAGCCCCAGGTCACCCAGCTGGCATGTGTGGGAGTGTACAGGCTAATCTGAATTGCTCAGATAAGCCTCCACAGCTCAGGCGGCAGAGCGGGGAATCAAACCCAGTTCCTCCAGATTAGATACATGAGCTCTTAACCTCCTACGTCACTACTGGATTTATAGCCCACCTTTTTCTCCTGCAAGGAGACTCAAGGGGGCTTACAAGCTCCTTTCCCTTCCTCTCCCCACAACAGACACCTTGTGAGGCAGGTGGGGCTGAGAGAGTTGTGAGAGAACTGTGACTAGCCCAAGGTCACCCAGCAGGAGTGCGGAAACATCCGGTTCACCAGAGAAGCCTCCGCCACTCAGGTGGAGGAGTGGGGAATCAAACCCGGTTCTCCAGATTAGAACCCACCTGCTCTGAGCCATTAAACGCCACGCTGGTGCTCAGATTTGCAGATCTATTTTTTTTTTTTTTTTTTAAAAGCAAGACGCCTTAAATTGCAGTTCCGGATGTAAAAATAGACCGTTGTTTTAAACAAACCATCTGATTGTTGCCCGAGCCGTGGAAGGCAGGGTTTTCTGAGAGACCGAGACGGGATTTCTGAGAGATGCAGCATTTTTGAGTGGGCCGCTGTGAAGGAGTAAAGTGCATTTTGTAAGATTTTCCTGATACTAAAACCCATTTACTGGTGTTGAAGGAGGAAAAAAAATCTCTCTGACAGGGGATTTAGCTCCTGCTAATCCTGAAGCGACGTGTTTTGACAGAGACTCTATGGAAGATCCCCCCCCACCCCCCCGGTAACTTCTGATTTGCTGCAAAAGAGCAATTACTGATTCATCCTCCGGCGTCTTTTTTTAATGTGTGCGTTAATGAACTTCATGTATGTGCTGAAGAATCCAGTCAAAATAATTTGCTGTGAAAATCCTGCCACTCTTGCCTTGTTTTTTTTTTTTCTTCCCCTTCCTGGGCCTTCGGTTTTATTTCCTTCCTCGCTCTTCCTCGCCTCGGGCCATTTGGAGTCTGGATTTCATTTAGTTTGTCATGTGGTCACCTCAGCAAATTCTTTTGAGGAGAGCGTTTGGAAATGCAGTTCGTTGGCAGTTTGCGGTGATCTTTCCAAACAGGAAGACGTTTCCCTGCGTCCCTTGATGAGTCCTGTAGTTGCATGTTTCAGAGACCTTCTTTCTGCAACGCTTTATCTAGGATTTCTTATTTTTATGCTGCTGTCTAGCAAAGGTGCCGTCCAAATAACTTCCTCCCCGCTCTAAATGGTGCACAGCAGTTATAACAAAGATTGGGGAATCGGGCTATGATAGTGACTCTCTGAACATGCTAACCCTTACTGAGACATTCGCCCTCATCAAAGAGCGGCTACTACCGTGTTTCCCCGAATATAAGACACTGTCTTATATTAATTTTTGCTCCCAAAGATGCGCTATGTCTTATTTTCAGGGGATGTCTTATATTTCTGTATTCTGTTCGTCGGGCATGCTTCCAAACAAAAACTTTGCTACGTCTTACTTTTGGGGGATGCCTTATATTTCGCACTTCAGCAAAACCTCTACTATGTCTTATTTTCCGGGGATGTCTTATATTCGGGGAAACAGGGTAGCAATGGATTATCAACAACTGCAGAGCTTGGCCAACAAATCCTGCTCGCCAATGAACGTGGCAATTCCATTTGTGCAGGGAAACCCAGCCTACTATATTGCAGCGCTTACCAACCCTACATATAGGAGAGCCTACATGCTGGCTAGATTTAACATTATGCCATCCCCGCTCCATAGAGGAAGACTCGAGGGTCTACCAAACGATAAGAGGCTTTGCCCCTGTAGCCCGGGGCAGTTGGATTCCATTGCGCACATTCTCCTCCGCTGCCCACTTTACCAGAATCCAAGATCCAGCTTATTATTACAAATCATTGACTCTATGAAAACCTTGACAGAGCTTGATAAAGTAAATATGCTCTTAAACTGTAATGACCTTGACTGTTGTCTCAAGCATGAGTGGCTTAAAGTTTCTGTAGCTGAGGGTTTATGGTAACTAAGCGATATGAAGTCCAGTGTGTGTGTGTGTGTGAAGTTTTATCTAGTAATTTTAACTGTATTTATATTGTATGTTCTGTAGGCCAATAAAGGCTTAGAAATATAACAACTTCCTCCCTGACCCTGTGCTTCCATCCTGTTTGCAGATGGAACTGTGTTTACGTGAATAATTCGCATATTGTGTGCCAGTCGATACTAGTATACCATGAGAGAACTAATGCACTGTGTGAAACATAAAGCAATGTCATGGCAGGATTGACTGTCTCCAGAACGTATACTCAGGGAAGAGGTTGCCTAGTGCTTCTCTGCACGATCCACTTCTCTCTGGCCTCTTCCCTGTCAGTGCACTCTGAGGACAAGTGATTGTGCTGCATCTCCGTATTGGGAGCAGTTGATTCACTTCTGCCTGGAGAATGATCTTTCAGAGTGTGCTGGTCACCGTGAGTCCGTGGCTCCTGTCCGTGGCTCCTGTCAGGGCCGAAAGGACTTGGTCTCATCAACCAATTAGACCATTCCCGCCTCAAGCAGCGGACATTTTGTTGCTGCGGTCACCGTGCCATGTTACAATTCGAAATGTGTTTGCAGGCTCAGAAAGGCTGAGGACCCCTGTCCAAGGAGTTTGCAGTGACTCAAGAAGAAGAAGAAGAGTTTGGATTTATATCCCCCCTTTCTCTCCTGCAGGAGACTCAAAGGGGCTTACAATCTCCTTGCCCTTCCCCCCTCACAACAAACACCCTGTGAGATAGGTGGGGCTGAGAGAGCTCCGAGAAGCTGTGACTAGCCCAAGGTCACCCAGCTGGCGTGCGTGGGAGTGCCCAGGCTAATCTGAATTCCCCAGATAAGCCTCCACAACTCAAGCGGCAGAGCTGGGAATCAAACCCGGGTTCCTCCCGATCAGAGTGCACCTGCTCTTAGCCACTGCTCTTAGCCACTACGCCACTGCTGCTCACATGAAAACAAGCACACACAGGTGCATTTATTGTGTGTTTTGTTGCTTTTCTGTCAAGCGTCTCTGCCACTAAAGGCCCCGATGCTGGAAAATGGCCCTTTCTACTCCTCATTTTTTCTGTCCCTTTACATTTCGTACATAGGGAAAGTTGAAAGCGTTTGGGATGATAATTCTAGCTTTCTGCAGACATTTTTTTCCCTTTCCCCCCCATCTGTTTATGACACTCTAGATTACTTTCCATATTTTTCCCCTCTCCTGTGCATCAGAAGAGTCAGAAAGGAAATTCTGCTCACGGATCTGTTAGTTAGTACACCATAAATTATGTATCAAATGGCATCTGAAGCATTCCTGCAGTGGAAACAAACCCTCCTTTGGAATGCTTTAGCCTGCGTTTCGCGGCACTTGGATGCTGTCATTCTGTACAGATGTTGCTTCCTCAAAATCACTTTTGTCACTTGGTTGTCATCGGATCACACCAGATCGGCTGCTTCTCGACCAGGTGTATCATGTTTCGAGAGTGACAGCTTCCTTCATCAGGTATCTGGCAAAGGGAACCAGTGGCGTACCGCCCATTGGGCAAAGTGGGCAGTTGCCCAAGGTGCAGAAATTTTATGTCACGTGGGGGCGCCTGGTTTCTGAGCCCCGCCCACTCTGGCTAAGCCCCGCCCACTCCATACAGTGGCCCACAAGCCACCAAAGGCAAAGCAAGAGGACAGGGAGCTCCGCCTCCAGTGAACTTGGGCTGCTGGGGCTGCCCGAGAAGGGTGAGTGCCACGGCCGGGCTGCTCCGCCCATGGGAGGGTGGCATCAAACTCAGGTTTTGCCCAGGGCACCAGTTTGCCTAGGTACGCCACTGAAGGGAACTTTGAATCTGGAACGCTTATACCTTGAAAACCTTGTTGATCTCAAAGGTCCTGCCAGACTCAGTTTGGCACATTACTCTCCAAGTGCGTTGAAATCTGTAGGCTTAGAAGCATTCAACTCTGGTCAGGACTGCACTGATAAAATCTTTCAGGGGTTTTGCATAGGTTGTCTGTATAATATTCTCAAGAACCCTATGAGGTAGACCCATCAGTGTCATTCCCCTGTTGCAAACAGGGCACTGTGTGTGGTATGAAGTGCCGTCAAGTTGCAGCTAACTTATGGAGACACCAGAAAGAGGCCTTTAAGACAAGCGAGGAGCACGGGCGGTTTAGCCCTCATCTTCCCCTACCGGATGGTCTCCTATTCAAGCACGGACCCTGCTTAACTCCTGAGATCTCATGAAACGGGGCTATTTCACACCACCTTCCCTTCCAATGGGGCACAGTGAATTTATACTGCAAGTAGGCAGGATTCGAACTTGAGACTTTTCAACTCCTACTTTCAACCATTTGTCCTTTGCGATTCTGGGCTGTATCCATAGGAGTATAGTGTCTAGATCGAGGGGTGAAATTGTACCTCTCTATTCTGCATTGGTTAGACCTCACCTGGAATATTGTGTACAGTTCTGGGCACCGCATTTGAAGAGGGATATTGACCGGCTGGAGCAGGTCCAGAGGAGGGCAACCAAAATGGTAAAGGGTCTGGAGTCCATGCCCTACGAAGAGAGGCTTAGGGAGCTGGGGATGTTTAGTCTGGAGAAGCGTAGGTTAAGGGGGGACATGATAGCCATGTTTAAATATTTGAAGGGATGTCATGTCGAAGAGGGAGCTTCTGTTTTCTTCTGCCTCAGAGACTAGGACATGGAGTAATGGGTTCAAGGTGAAGGAAAAGAGATTCCACCTAAACATCAGGAAGAACTTCCTGACCGTCAGAGCTGTTCGACTGTGGAATTCACTGCCTCGGAGAGTGGTGGAGTCTCCTTCTTGGGAGGTTTTTAAAGAGAGGCTAGATGGCCATCTAGCAGGAGTGTTATGATCGTGGCGTAGGAGGTTAAGAGCTCATGTATCTAATCTGGAGGAACCGGGTTTGATTCCCCGCTCTGCCGCTTGAGTTGTGGAGGCTTATCTGGGGAGTTCAGATTAGCCTGTGCACTCCCACACACGCCAGCTGGGTGACCTTGGGCTGGTCACAGCTTCTCGGAGCTCTCTCAGCCCCACCTACCTCACAGGGTGTTTGTTGTGAGTGGGGAAGGGCAAGGAGATTGTAAGCCCCTTTGAGTCTCCCGCAGGAGAGAAAGGGAGGATATAAATCCAAACTCTTCTTCTTCTTCCTGCATTGCAGGGGGTTGGGCTTGATGGCCCCTGGGGGTCTCTTCCAACTCTATAATTCTGTGATGTCTTCCCTTCGCATTATTTTCATCCTGTATCCATTAAATACAAAGCAAAGAGTGAGAGAGTGAGTGGGATGGGGGGGGGGGTTTCTCATCATTAGCTATTTGGGATACTGACCAATGTGCTGCTTCCTCTTCTTGGGATCCGGGCCGTTCCAGTCCCCTCCCGGAGACCTTTCTGTGCAGTACTCTGGAGAATTTGTATCGCCAACATAGATGCGGGGGCGGAAACTCAGAAGCGATTAGGGAATATGACATCCTCTGGTCTGACATAGTTGCAGCCTCAGACGTTTGTCTGGACAGTATCGGCCTGGGAGCAACGTCACGTAGCAGAGAGCCAGCTCCTTGCTTTAGAGTTCACCTCTAGTGAAGTATGAACCGCCGCAGCTCGGGAGCTTGGACAGCGTTCCCGCGAAGCAAGATCCCAGAGTTGCTTGGACTCCGGTCTCTGCGCCGCTCTCTCTTCCAGGCTGTTGCAAGGACCAGTAATGTCTGTTGGGTATTTTGTATTTCTTTTAGTAGTGCATTCGTTTCATTTGTTGTTGGGGATGGGCCGCTGGATTTTGACCTTTGCCCCCACGATTGTACTTTAGTGCAGTTCAGAGAACTCTAACCTAGGCTCACATGCAGAATAACGCACTTTCAAACTGCTTTCAGTGCTCTTTGAAGCTGTGCGGAATGGCAAAATCCACTTGCAAACAGTTGTGAAAGTGGTTTGAAAACGCATTATTTTGTGTTGTGCGGAAGGGACCCTAGTGTTTCCCAACCTGTGGGTCAGGGCCCAAATGTGAGTTGTGAAGCTTCTGCGAATAAGGCATGGAGCAGCCCCCCCCCCCCCCAATGACTGCCCCTGCCCTTTCCATCGCCAGCGTGGCGTAGTGCTTAAGAGCAGGTGCACTCTAATCTGGAGAACCAGGTTTGATTCCCTGCTTTGCCATTTGAGCTGTGGAGGCTTATCTGGGGAGCCAGATTAGCTTGTGCACTCCAGCACATGCCAGCTGGGTGATCTTGGGCTAGACACAGTTCTTCGGAGATCTCTCAGCCCCACCCACCCCACAGGGTGTTTGTTGTGGGGAGAGGAAGGGAAAGGAGTTTGTAAGCACCTTTGAGTCTCCTTAGAGGAGAGAAAGGGGGGTATAAATCCAAACTATTCTGGGGTGCTGTGTGGTTTCCGGGCTGTATGGCCGTGTTCTAGCAGCATTCTCTCCTGACGTTTCGCCTGCATCTGTGGCTGGCACCTTCAGAGGATCTACTGCCCCCTTAAGATCCTCTGAAGATGCCAGCCACAGATGCAGGTGAAACATCAGGAGAGAATGCTGCTAGAACACGGCCATACAGCCCGGAAACCACACAAGGCCCCAGTGATTCCGGCCGTGAAAGCCTTCGACAATACACCAAACTATTCTTCTTCTTCTAATGAACATTGAGCAGGGGCTATTATGGGGAGGTGGTGCTGACTAGCCTGTTAATTACAGGAGTGCTGTTTCCAAGGCACCTCTGAAATGAGGAAACAGGTAGGATGCTTGAGGACTAGTAACTTCCTTATTGCAAAGGCAAAATCCGTACCTGCACATCCAGGTGCGTTCCCCCATTGTTGCAGCTGTCAGTTCCTGGCGAAAGCTCCATTTAAAAGTGGTTTTGGGGACTCATTTCAGATCAGGACTGCCATGTAATGTGTAATTGGGACCTCTGGTAAGAAGAAGAGTAGAAGAAGAGTTTGGATTTATATCCCCCCTTTCTCTCCTGCAGGAGACTCAACGGGGCTGACAATCTCCTTGCCCTTCCCCCCTCACAACAAACACCCTGTGAGGTGGGTGGGGCTGAGAGAACTTCGAAGAACTGGGACTAGCCCAAGGTCACCCAGCTGGCATGTGTGGGAGTGCACAGGCTAATCTGAATTCCCAAGATAAGCCTCCACAGCTCAGGCGGCAGAGCGGGGAATCAAACCCGGATTAGATACATGAGCTCTTAACCTCCTACGCCACTGCTGCTCTAAAGAAGGTTCTTCCGTATAACCTGCTACCTGTTAATTGCAAATCCCAGGGATCGAACACAGGAACCCCTGAATGCAAAGACTCCACTCCTGAGCCAAAGCCCAACTCCAAAGACCCTCGTCCTGAACTCTGACTGCTCTGTGAGACTCTCTCAATCCAGTCATAAAATTTTAAAATGAATAGCTGTTGTCTTTGTTGTCCTTTTTTAAATTATTTTTTTCTAAAAGTATGCAATCTAGCTAATTATAGCCTGCACGCCTCTCCTGCTTCTATCCCTTCTTAATCTCTAAAGGGGCAGGCAAATTAGTTTGTGCTGCCGTTGTGAGGTTGCCGGAGATCAAGGCAAAACGAATCTCGTGGGCAGGGGCAAGGAGCCCCCTTCAAACGATACATTTGTTTAAAGGCTCTTTCCCCCCCTCCCTTTACCAGTAATTACTTTCCGTGGCATTGAGCTGGTCCATAAGCTATTAATTACGTCCGGATGTGCAGAAGACGGTGGCTGTTGGGTTTGCGCTTAATTGGAGGCCGGGAGCGAAGGTGGAGCTGCTGGAAGGAGACGTTCCTGGGTGAAATCGACAGGGCGCACCTTTAGCCAAGTTTCCTTTCTTTAGTTCGCAGGGAAAGGCATGCAAGTGAGGAGGAGGAAGCAGCGAAGGAGGGAACGGTCCCAACTTGGCCGGTTTTGCATGATGAATGGCTCTGCGCGCAGCCCCACGTCTCTGCGCAAGCCGTGTTCCTCAAGCAGTTAATATATCTTGTAGATCGAGCCCTCTGGTGCCCTGGACTTGCGCAGTGAAGTGAGTAATGACTCCAGCTTGCCAGGGCAGTGGTTCAGCGCGGGCACATATTTGGAACAGAGGGCAGGCGAGATCCAAACTCGGGAGTCGTAGATTTCTACCCCGGAGCGGCCTTGAACAATGTCGCCTCAAGGATGTCTCAAAAACAAACAGAACCCCTACACAGACACACACACACACACACACACACGCTCAAAACTTTTTAAAGGACAGCAGCGACATATCGAGGCGGTCCACCTTCCCAAATTTCCAGAAGGTTGTGGCTTTGCATCACCCGCGTAAGACAAATGAATTCTTCCGCTGCTCGGTTGCCCTTGGGAGCCTTGAGGTTTGGATGTGGTGCGACCAGCCTTAAAAAAGCGGCGCCGGAAGCAAATAAAGGTTTTCGCTTCCTCTTTCTCAGATGGTGGGAAGTTCAAGAAAGAATAATTGGAGTAGGAGTCACTGTCAGCCTTCAAGTCAGACAGGGAGATCTCCTAGAGCAGGGGTGGCGAACGTATGGCACTCCAGATGTTCATGGACTACAATTCCCATCAGCCCCTCCAGCATGGCCAATTGTCATGGCCAATTGTCAAACTCATGGCCCTCCAGATGTTATGGACTACAGTTCCCATCATCCCCTGCCATCATGATGCTGGCAGGGGATGATGGGAACTGTAGTCCATAACATCTGTAGGACCGGGAGTTTGACACCTATGCTCTAGGACCATGATGGCGAACGTATGGCATTCCAGATGTTCATGGACTACAATTCCCATCAGCCCCGCCAGCATGGCCAAATTTAAAGCCAGGCTTAATATAAATACTCATGTTTTTCCTCCAGATAAAGTTATGGATTCACAGTTCTTATCATCCCCTGCCATCAGCGATGCATGGCAGGGGATGATGGGAACTGTAGTCCATAACATCTGTAGGACCGGGAGTTTGACACCTATGCTCTAGGACCATGATGGCGAACGTATGGCATTCCAGATGTTCATGGACTACAATTCCCATCAGCCCCGCCAGCATGGCCAATTGTCATGGCCAATTGTCAAACTCGTGGCCCTCCAGATGTTATGGACTACAGTTCCCATCATCCCCTGCCAGCATCATGATGGCAGGGGATGATGGGAACTGTAGTCCATAACATCTGGAGGGCCACGAGTTTGACACCTGTGTCCTAGAGTTACAACTGATCTCTAGGCTACAGAGATAACTTCCCTTGGAGCAAACGGAAAGCAAAAGGCCCCCTCCCCAAACAGCCCCCTCCTCTGGCACTACCCCCAGTTCCCCCGGGTTTTCCCAACCTTGGGGTGGCAACCCTGCTTTTGAGCGTTCACAGCTTCTCGGAGCTCTCTCAGCCCCACCCACCTCACAGGGTGTTTGTTGTGAGGGGGGAAGGGCGAGGAGATTGTCAGCCCCTTTGAGTCTCCTTCCAGGATAGAAAGGGGGGATATAAATGCAAACTCCTCCTCCTCCTCCTCCTCCTCCTCCTCCTCCTCCTCCTCCTCCTTCTTCTTCTTCTTCTTCTTCTTCTTCTTCTTCTTCTTCTTCTTCTTCCTGTCTTCCATATGTACCTCTCAGCCAGCCCCTTGGCTGAGGCATGAAGTTATCCGAAGTGGCAGGCAATAGGGGTTCTTTGGGGGCTAATCCAGGGGGTTAAGTGAAAAGGAAGTATAAGGAAGGGGTAAGATACCTGCCTGTGCTTGCCGAAAGCCCCGGGGCTGGCTCTCTGGCACCTCCAGTTACAAGTCAACTTTCATTTGTTCGGTATTCACCAGCCCAGTATTTCCTAAAGGAGCCATCTTGCAGCTTCGGGGAGACCAACCCTTACTCAGTAGACTAAGGGCAGATGCAATCCTAAGAACGATTTCTTGGGAGCAAGCTCCATTAGAGACACCTGAGTAGGATTCAGGTTAGACTTGCTCAGGACCACAGGCGTAGCTCCAAGGGGACAGGAGGGGGCACCACGCACCGGGAGTGCGCCCCTGTGGGGATATGGCGAGGGCGTTCTGGGGGCATGGAGGGGCGGGCCCGGGGGCGGAGGATGCTACGCCTCTGCTCAGGACTGCTCTCTCAAATGCAGAATTTCCAAGTAAAGAGTGGCTCCATTATGTTTTTACATCTGTTTGTTATGGAGAACAGAGCGTAGACGCCTCCTCGGTTTAGAGAGCACGGCCCTTTACGGTGCCACTTCAAGTTGTCGGCGGAGTTGATCTTTTGTCTTTCCGGCTCGAAAAATAGCCTGTTTTCCACAGCGATTGTTTCCACAGAGCTAATTGAGTAGGCAGGGGCTCATACCGCGTTGTATAAAACCCGGCCCAAGGTTGCGAAGAGGGGCGACTGTGCTTCTAATTTCCCTTGTCTAATCGCTTAATTACCTCGGTCTCATTTGGTCTCGTTTTGAAGGTGACCAAATATAGCACCGAGGCTGGAAACTCCCCCTGCTGCAGGAAGAGAGAAGGGGTTGGCTTCGGAGGCTAATGGTGAGAATTGGGTTTTGGCTCAGAGTAGCTCATGTCTGCAGTGGGGAGGGGGTGGGGGTCCAGAGGACTCGGCCCGGAGAGTGTCACAGAGACGCTGTCATGTCTCAAACGTCCGCTGGCACCTTTTCTGGTGCACGCCAAATGTCTTTGGAAAGTAGGCGGGACCAGGTGTGGTTCCTGCCCGGAAGGGTTTCTGATTGGCGTTCGGAGATCTGATCGACTGTACTGATTAAAACAACCATTTTGGCAGCAGCTGCCACAACACTGTTGGTTTTATCCTCTCCTGCCCTCCTTTTCCCCCGCGGTGTATTTTTAAAAATTATACTTCTTGTCCCTTGCATTTGGGCTACCTGGCAGCCCTCGTCTCTCGTGACACTCATTTCGTGGTTGGTGCTGCTTCTGTGGTTGCACCCCACACCTGTGTCAGAAGTCCAAAGGCACCTGTAGGCTCAAAAAATATTTAGGGCCCCTGATTTATTTGTTGTTTTTTCTTCATCTTTTTTTTTAAGCACAGCAGGGGAAAGGCTGTCCACCAGCCTCATAGTTTGTCAGGGCCGCAGCTGGGTAGTTTTTGAATCCAGACCCTGGCACCCATTCTCCAGCACAGGTTTCTTAGGATCGGGTCCTTTGGGTCAAAAACTGGTTTGGGAGGACAACGCCTTAATTGTATAATCAAATGCAGTATAAACAAGGAAGGGAGGAGGAGGAGGAGGAGGAGGAGGAGGAGAAGGAGGAGGAGGAGGAGGAGAAGGAGAAGGAGAAGAAGAAGAAGAAGAAGAAGAAGAAGAAGAAGAAGAAGAAGAAGAAGAAGAAGAAGAAGAAGAAGAAGAAGAAGAAGAAGAAGAAGAAGAAGAAGAAGAGGAGGAGGAGGAGGAGGAGGAGGAGGAGGAGCAGCCCTCGGGGATATGGCGGTATACTAAATTTAATTAAGAAGAAGAAGAAGAGGAAGAGGAAGAGTAGTAGTAGTAGTAGTAGTAGTAGTTTGGATTTATACCCCACCTTTCCCTCCTGTAAGGAGACTCATAGGGGCTTACAAGCTCCTTTCCCTTCCTCTCCCCACAACAGACACCTTGTGAGGCAAGTGGGGCTGAGAGAGTCCAGAGAGAACTGTGACTGGCCCAAGGTCACCCAGCAGGAATGTAGGAGTGCGGAAACACATTTGGTTCACCAGATAAGCCTCGGCCACTCAGGTGGAGGAGTGGGGAATCAAACCCGGTTTTCCAGATCAGAATCCACCTGCTCTTCACCACCACACCACGCTGGTTGTTAGACTGGTGTAGGGTCTGGCTAAAATATTCTACGCTGGGTAGATAATTCAAATTTGGCATTCTTGCAGAGTCTCGTGCTTGACGTTCCACAGTCCTCGGCCTCTCCGTTGCATGTCTTCCCCATTTGCCTCACGTCATTTCATGTCATTGGCTGATTTGCCCTACTAAGTTTTGCCACCAGCAGCAAATTTTGACTGTTAAGAACATGAGAACATAAGAACGAGCCTGCTGGATCCGACCAGAGTCCATCTAGTCCAGCACTCTGCTACTCACAGTGGCCCACCAGGTGCCTTTGGGAGCTCACAGGCAGGAGGTGAAAGCAACTGCCTTCCAATGACGGTTGTGCATGCTTCTGTGCAATTAATGTTATTTTAAAGGATATTTCGACCCTGCCTTTTTACCTGTTCTACTAGTGCTCAAGGCAGTTTTGCATATTGGAGATTTAAAAGGTGATAAGATCATACAGCCTTTACAGCAAGACATAAATGCAGCCAAAACAACTTCAAAACGAGCATAAAAACCAGAGCTAAAAGTGAAAAAAAAAAATTGAACATCTCAGATGTTATCGGGAACACAAACCTTCCATTCCCGTCCCCAGCCAATGATAATCAAGATGATTCTCTTGCAAGTGTAGGACGTGTGAAAACAACCATCAGACGTCCAACGGAGTCATAATTTTTCACGATTGAGTCTCTCCTCTTATTTTCTTCCCAGTGCTAGATCCACCTGCCTTTTCTGTTCGACTTGCTGAAAATCCCATTCTGAGCCTCCCCCTTGAAATCTTCCAGTCAACTGGGGACAAATAAATCACATTCCGCATATTCCCGGGGCAATTTCAACTTTAAAAAAGGATCTCGACGTGAAGGACAATTGCAGTGCCGAGCTGTCATTCCGTCCCCACAGGTACCGTGAAAAATTACTGCCAATAAAATAACATTTTTCAAAATGTGACACTACCCTTAAATTTATCTTGCACAATAAATGGGTTCTGGGAGAGAATTTCAGTCCACTTGAGCATAAACTATTCTTCAAGCTCTCAATAATAGATTACAAATGAATTGCATTATTAATTTATAATAGAATAATTGTTTTGCTTCAATAGTCACTTTCAAGAGCTCGGGCAGTAATTTTCTCTGCTTCTTTATCATCTTAAAGATATTTTCCCCACAGGAAAAAAAAAAAAGAGGAAGAGAAGAAAGGAGAGAGAGAGGGGAAAAAGTTGTGGCTGGGGTCTGAACTAAACAAAAGTCCAAAAAAATTTCAAATTAAAAGCTGATAGGAATTAAAACCTGAATTCTTTTTCGCTTTCCCCGAGAGCTGCTTCCGCCGCATTTCCATTGAAAGCCACAGATTGGACCCCGTGTTTGTGATATGATTACTGGCAAGTCGATGTAGAGAAGAAAAGATGTTTTTAAAAAGAAGGTTTTCTCTTCTTTTCCTGGATTATTATTTTCCTGGGCGGCCCCATTTTAAACCTCTCCCCCGATATCCGAGGGCCAGCCTAGACATTTCCGCCCGGTGCCTTCCGCTGCCGTTTCATGTCGCTCTCGGTGAAGCTGACAGCGACTCTGCACAATTTCCAGGGTGGAAGAAGAAGAAGAAGAGTTTGGATTTATATCCCCCCTTTCTCTCCCTGCAATCTTCTTGCCCTTCCCCCCTCACAACAAACACCCTGTGAGGTGGGTGGGGCTGAGAGAGCTCCGAGAAGCTGTGACTAGCCCAAGGTCACCCAGCTGGCGTGTGTGGGAGTGCACAGGCTAATCTGAATTCCCCAGATCAGCCTCCACAGCTCAGGCGGCAGAGCTGGGAATCAAACCCGGTTCCTCCAGATTAGATCCACGAGCTCTTAACCTCCTACGCCACTGCTGGCGTATAAGAAGCCAAGACACAGTTCCTTCTGTTTCCCTCCCAGCCCTTTTATTGACAGTTACAGGTGGAAAAAACAAACAGGGCAGGCCGGCACAATGGAGAGAGCAAAGATCACGGGGGTTAGAGCAGAGAATTAAGTATTTGCACGTACACATATTGGGGCCAGAGAGTCTGCAATGTCAGCAGTTTTCTTTCGAAACCACCTTTGGGAAGGAAAGGTCAGTCGCACGTGAGAGGCCTTTTTCCAAGAAGTCTATTGCTTTACTCAGGCGCCCCCCCACCCCCCGGATGTTGGGGGGCCCTTTTCCAAGCAATGTGCTGCCATACTCGAGAGCCTCCCGGTCGCTGTGAGACCCCTTTCCGAGCAGAATGGCTGCCGTACACGGGAGCCTCCCAGGCGCTGTGCCCCCCCCCCCCAACACTCTTCTTTTCCTGGATTATTATTTTCCTGGGCACCCCCCATTTTAAACCTCTCCCCCGATATCCGAGGGCCAGCCTAGACATTTCCGCCCACTGCCTTCCGCTGCCGTTCCATGTCGCTTGCGGCGAAGCTGATAGTGACTCTGCACAATTTTCAGGGTGGAGGGAAGTAGCATCCCCAGGATGTGAAAAGAGGAATAGGGCAACTGAAAAAATGCATCAGGCAAAGTCTTCCACCCGAGCTTGTCAAGGGAGGAATGATCACAGCCCGGCACATCAAATGGAGCTCAGCCTTGGGCACCTGCTGCAGCGTTTCACATTTCAAAAGACTAGGTTGGAGAAGGCATCTCTTCCCTGCTTTGAAAAAGGAACACGCTTTTTGTTTACTGGGAAGTTTAGGATTTCTGTTTCCCCTGTGAACACTGGAAGGACGGATCAGATCCCAGCGCAAAGCTAGTCTGCTTCTAGTGGTTCTAGTGTGAAATAGAAGAAGAGTTTGGATTTATATCCCCTCTTTCTCTCCTGTAAGGAGACTCAAAGGGGCTGACAATCTCCTTGCCCTTCCCGCCTCACAACAAACACCCTGTGAGGTGGGTGGGACTGAGAAAGCTCCGAGAAGCTGTGACTAGCCCAAGGTCACCCAGCTGGCGTGTGTGGGAGTGCACAGGCTAATCTGAATTCCCCAGATAAGCCTCCACAGCTCAGGCGGCAGAGCGGGGAATCAAACCCGGTTCCTCCAGATTAGATACACGAGCTCTTAACCACCTACGCCACTGCTGCTCCTGAAGGACTCCCTTATGAACTTGTCCAATCACTATAGTCCTCTTCAGAGGTCCTGCTTTGGGTGGCCCTCATTTGGCCATCCAAGAGAGAGGGTCTTCTCAGTGGTGGCACCACAGCTCTGTATCGATCTCTCCGTGGAGATTCGCCCACGGGGGAAGACTTTTGCGTTTGACATACTCTCAATGATCCTTTCATGCTTACCAGATGTGTCTCTGCATTCCTACGTTCCTGCTGGGTGACCTTGGGCTAGTCACAGTTCTCTCAGAACTCTCTCAGCCCCACCTACCTGACAAGGTGTCTGTTGTGGGGGGAGGAAGGGAGAAGAGCTTGTAAGCCACCTTGAGTACCCCTACAGGAGAGAAAGGGGGGATATAAATCCAAACTCCTCCTCCTCCTCCTCCTCCTCCTCCTCCTCGTCTTCTTCTTCTTCTTCTTCTTCTTCTTCTTCTTCTTCTTCTTCTTCTTCTTCTTCTTCTTCTTCTTCTTCTTCTTCTTCTTCTTCTTCACAGAAGCTAATCAGGGTCAGCCCTGGTTAGTCCGAAGATGGGAGGCCACCAAAGAAGTCCAGGCAATGGAAAACCACTTGTGAAGTCTCTGACCTTGAAAACATTATAACATTGAAAAATTAATACTTTTTATAGGGGGAATCCTACAAGGGGAGAATTAATCACAGGTTCTGTTTGCCTAAGATAGAAACCAGCTAGAGACACGAATGTTCTTGGTCAGGACAGCAAGACGTTCAGAACCATCTTTCATTTCAAATGAATGGGTTATCATGCCAGAGCTCTGATTTGGAGTGGCTCAGCTCCCATTAATTTCAATGGAAGGTGCTCCAGAGAACTTCCCGGGACGCAGAGACCAGTAGAAGTGCGAGAAAGTGACAGACACCCCTTGTTCGAGTTGAGTCAAACCGTGGATTCTGACCGGCTGTGCAGAAAACAAGATTGATGTTCGAGAGTCTGCAATACAGATTGCTCAAATCCCAAAATACTTTCTGCTGCGTACGGGAGATTTTACTCTTTCTGTCTCACTCCTTCTTGCTAGCATGCTCTGAGCGTTCTCCATCCTCTGTATTTTTGTGATACTTTTACTGGCAAGTGGATTGCTTTACTGTGGCGTAGGAGGTTAAGAGCTCGTGTCTCTAATCTGGAGGAACCGGGTTTGATTCCCAGCTCTGCCGCCTGAGCTGTGGAGGCTTATCTGGGGAATTCAGATTAGCCTGTGCACTCCCCCATACGCCAGCTGGGTGACCTTGGGCTAGTCACAGCTTCTCGGAGCTCTCTCAGCCCCACCCGCCTCCCAGGGTGTTTGTTGTGAGGGGGGAAGGGCAAGGAGATTGTCAGCCCCTTTGAGTCTCCTGCAGGAGAGAAAGGGGGGATATAAATCCAAACTCTTCTTCTTCTTCTTCTACTGCAGTGGTCTCACACACACACACACACACACACGCACGCACGCACACACAATTTCTGCCCACGAAAGACGAGTCGCACGTCCTCACCTGGCTTTAGGTTTTTTTGAAATGGCATTCCAAGGCAAGCTCGGTTTCCCCTTTAGCTGCATGGTTCCATCTTCATGCTGCTATTCTTCTGCTGCTCCAGTTGGAAGTTAATAGTGTGGTCAATTCAGGCCAAGAGGGAAATGTTACAGCAGAGGCCTTTGTGTGTTTCAACGAGATGCAAACAATGTGGCAAAGAGCAGGTTGGAGATTTCTGGTTATGGCACCGGTAGGGTTGCCGTCTCTGGGATGGAAATAGCTGAAGATTTGTAGGGTGGAGCCGGAGAAGGATAGAATTAGGGGAGGGGAGGAAAGGAATCTCAGTAGGGCATACAATCTGCCTTCCCAAGCCGCCATTTTCGCCCTTGCAGTTTCACTAGAGTTTCACTAGAGGAGGGCTTCATTTAGGAGCATTATTAGGAGCCAGAGTGATATAGTGGTTAAGAGCAGGTGCACTCCAATCTGGAGAGCCGTGTTTGATTCCCTACTCTCTCACTTGAGCTGTGGAGGCTTCTCTGGTGAACCAGATTAGCCTGCGCACGCCAACACACGCCAGCCGGGTGACCTTGGGCTGGTCACAGTTCTTCGGAGCTCTCTCAGCCCCACCCACCTAAGAGGGTGTTTGTTGTGGGCGGGGGAGGGAAAGGAGATTGTCATTCCCTTTGAGTCTCCTTACAGGAGAGAAAGTTGGGTATAAATCCAAACTCCTCTTCTCCATTTTTATTGGATAGTTTAAATGTTGTTTTTACATATATTTTTTAAGAAAATAATTTTGAATGTAAGCCACTTTGTGGACTTTTGGTCAAAAGGTTCAATATAAATTGCCCAAATAAATGAACATGATCTTGTACTTTGGACCACGGCCAGCTGATCAGAGTCACAGGGCACCGACATGCTCATAATCAGTGGTGGGATCCAAAAATTTTAGTAACAGGTTCCCATGGTGGTGGGATTCAAACTGTGGCGTAGCGCCAATGGGGCTGGGCGGGGCACGACGGGGGCGTGGCCGGGCATTCCAGGGGCGGGGCATTCCTGAGCGGGGCTGTGGCAAGGACGCAGCCGCTGCGCCGATCCTTGGGCGGGAAACGAATGCACGCAGGCACAGGCTGCCACGCACGCCGGTGCACCTCCTGCTAGACTGCTTCCAGTTCTGCGCGCTACTGCTGAGAGGAGGGGCGTAACTAAGGCAAAAATCACGTGGCAAAATCACCCATTAGTAACCCCCTCTCGGCACACACAAGTCATTAGTAACCTACTCTCGGGAACCTGGGAGAACCTGCTGGATCCCACCTCTGCTCATAGTGTGTGGTGGGAAGCCATATTTCTGGCTGCACATTTCCCAGTTAAAGCTGGGGTGTTCTTCCTTTGCAGAATCTGACAAGGTGCTCTCTCTGCATTCCTGGTGGTGATAACTAAGGCAGAGTTAAAGAGGTCGAAATTGCTCTGTGTTTAATAAAAAAAACCTTGTCCTTCCATCCAGAGTCCATTCACTCCGTGGAAGGATTCAAACCACAATGGTTTCGGAGTTGATGAGCAAGCTGTGCTCTTGCTAAGCTAAAGCAATCACCCTCCTGACCTTTTAAAACTGGAGCTAAAAGCCAAAGTTGTGGGGGTGGCAGCCTTTCATTCCAAGGAGGGCACCGGCTCCTTCCGGTCTTAGGTGCGGTGACTTTTTACCCCCTTTTTATTCTTATTTTTGGCATTTGTTTAATCGGAAAGATGTATGGTACAAATCGGCTTTGATGCTGAAACTTCAGAACCCCTTGAGCCCTTCCGGACACACGAGTCGACTCAGGTTTGACTCGTGTCGGCGGAGTCTTACCTCCACCTCGAGTCCTCGCCGCTAAGACAGCAGCCAACTCGTCAGGTCTCCGAGCCGAAGCTCAGAGGGCTGACCACCTCGCTGTGCTGCGTTCTGGATTGGTTGCTGTGTCCCCTGTTCCCATGCGATGCCCAAAGCTTTTCGCCTCGCCACGAAGTTTCATGCATGGGCCAAATAATAATACTTAGTTGTGATTGGCTGTTACATATAGAGTCGAGTGACGGAGATCCTTCCGTTCACTACTTGCCACCTCGAAAGCAACCCGAAGTCCGCCAGCTCCACTCAACTCCAGTAGAGTCGAGAAATTCAATGGCGAGAGGGAGGTGAGTCGAGTCAGACACGAGTCCGACGCTACGTCTGTGCGGAGGACTCGGGTCGGACTCTAGTCGATCTCAGGTCGAGCACGACAATGCGGAAGCACCCCTTAATGGCATCATGGGGTTTCTCTTAAAGTTGTCGTTGCTTGCCTCTGCAAACTGCAGAAGAAGGCTACGTAATTGCTTCTGCCAACTGCAGAAGAAGACTAATTGCTTGTAGATGAAATGGGTGAAATGATTTCCTTACCTAAATACGTCAAGCATAGTTTTCAAGAAATATTTTCCAAGCATCTAGTTTGCAGAGATGTGCTGCCTCTTGACACACAAATTCTATTTAGCGATCTTGGCTAATAGCCACTGGTGGTCTGGCTCTCCCACCACCTATTTGGAAAGGAACAGTCACCATTCATATCCTGGATTTTCACGGAATCATAGAGTTGGAAGAGACCCCCAAGGGCCATCAAGTCCAACTTCAGCACCCTTTAATAGCATCATGGGGTTCCAACCCCCTGCAATGCAGGAACACACAATCAAAGCACTCCTGACAGATGGCCATCCTGCCTCTGTTTAAAGACCTCCAAAGAAGGATGACTCCACCACACTCTGAGGCAGTGGATTCCACCGTCAAACAGCCCTGGCGGTCAGGAAGTTCTTCCTGATGTTTAGGTGGACTCTCTTTTCCTTCACCTTGAACCCATCACTCCTGGTCCCAGTCTCTGGAGCAGCAGAAAATAAACTTGCTCCCTTACCAACATGACATCCCTTCAAATATCTAAACATGGCTATCATGTCACCTCTTAACCTTCTCTTCACCAAACTCAACATCCCCAGCTCCCTAAGTGTCTCCTCAAAGGGCATGGACTCCAGACCTTTGATCATTTTGGTTACCCTCTTCTGGAGCCAGAACTGTACACAATATCCCAGCTGAGGTCTAACCAATGTAGAATAGAGAGGTACAATTACATCTCTCAATCCAAAGAAGGGATCTAAAGCATTTAAAGGAGGAAATTGAAGTGGCTTCCTTGAGTGGTGGATGTCAGGTATCACGTAGAGCGAACACACGAAGCTACTTGGTACTAGATGATGCTCTTAGTTCATCCGTGTGGTCTACTGAGAGTCGTGATGGCTCTCAGGTCGAAGCCTTTCCCATATCCTCCTACGGAATCTTTTCAACTGAAGATGCGGGAAATTGAATTTGGGACCTCGTGAATGCAAAGTAAATGCTCTGCTACCGATCTGAGCACCAAATCGTGTTTTATTTGGGAATCCGTTTTAGGAACTCGATGCCCTGCCACTCGCAACTCCTCCAGGCTTCGAATTGGCCTTGTACGATCATCACATCACCCGTACACGGGTCTTCTGTGTTTGTTTGGCGAGGAGACGTCTGAGGGGGGATATGGTTGAAGTCTATAAAATTATGCATGGGGTAGAAAATGTTGTCAGAGAGAAATGTTTCTCTCTTTCTCACAATACTAGAACCAGGGGGCATTCATTGAAAATGCTGGGGGGAAGAATTAGGACTAATAAAAGGAAACACTTCTTCATGCAACGTGTGATTGGTGTTTGGAAAATGCTGCCACAGGAGGTGGTGATGGCCACTAACCTGGATAGCTTTAAAAGGGGCTTGGACAGATTTATGGAGGAGAAGTCAATCTGTGGCTACCAATCTGGATCCTCCTTGATCTGGGATGGCAAATGCCTTAGCAGACCAGGTGCTCGGGAGCAGCAGCAGCAGTAGAAGGCCCTTGCTTTCACTTTTTGCAGGTGAGCTCCCAAAGGCACCTGGTGGGCCACTGCGAGTAGCAGAGTGCTGGACTAGATGGACTCTGGTCTGATCCAGCAGGCTAGTTCTTATGTTCTTATTGCTTTCACCTCCTGCCTGTGAGCTCCCCAAGCCACCTGGTGGGCCACTGCAAGTAGCAGAGTGCTGGACTAGATGGACTCTGGTCTGATCCAGCAGGCTCTTTCTTATGTTCTTATAAGGGGCTTGGACAGATTGATGGAGGAGAAGTCGATCTATGGCTCCCAATCTTGATCCTCCTTAATCTGAGGTTGCAAAGGCCTCAGCAGACCAGGTGCTCAGGAGCAGCAGCAGCAGAAAGCCCTTGCTTTCACGTCCTGCCTGGGAGCTCCCAAAGGCACCTGGTGGGCCACTGCGAGTAGCAGAGTGCTGGACTAGATGGACTCTGGTCTGATCCAGCAGGCTCTTCCTTATGTTCTTATGTTCTTATGTTCCTGTTGCTTGCAAGATCCCTGTCATCAGGTTCGGCCCTGCTTGATGAAGCAGGGGTCAATGGAAAGTGGTTGTTTGCCCGGTGTCTTCACACCCACTTGCGCAGCGTGGCAGCAGGAGGAAACAATCAAGTGTGCCTCTTGCCCTCATTGTGCCGCGACTGAATGAGAAGAAAACAGAGCGTTGTGCTTCTTGTTTGGCAGAACAGCCGGGGTCCTTTCTCAGCATCTCGTGTGTGCTTCATCCTCGGAGTGACAGAACAACAGCCTGACCCATTTCAGGTTGACATAGCACGTTATGAAAGCCAAAGTTGGGTCAGCGGGGCGGTGGCGGAGGAGGGGGGAGAACCCGTGCGGCTTGAACCGTGTGGCTCGATAAGGACTCCTCAAAGGAGGATGGGGCGGTGTTTATCCCGGTCCTCTTTTGAGACACGGCCAGACGCTTCTGAATTTGCCCGGCTTGGATGCCCTGTTCTGCTCTGCCGCAGGGGGTTCAACGGGAGATCACCGTCCACTGGGGCTTGGGCAGCCGGTCCTGAACTACTGTCCGCTGTCTTGTCCCAAAGACTCCGACAAATGAGACAAAGATCCTGTTTGTAAAATGCAGGTCTCAGGCTTGTACCGCAATATTTCACCTCGGGCCTGCCTGGGAGGTAGAGAGTTCTTTAACCAGAGGTGGGATCCAGCAGGTTCTCACCGGTTCCTGAGAGTAGGTTGCTAATTATTTGTGTGTGCCGAGAGGGGGTTACTAATGGGTGATTTTGCCACGTGATTTTTGCCTTCCTTATGCCCCTCCTCTCAGCAGTAGCGCGCAGAACTGGAAGCAGTCTAGCAGGAGGTGCACCGGCGTGCGTGGCAGCTCGCGCTTCCGCGCGTGCTCGCTTTTCCTCGCCTGCTGATTCTGCACAGCGGCTGCATCCTTTGCCACAATGTGCCCTCGCCTCCAGGAATGCCCTCCCCCCCAGAATGCCCGGGTCACTCAGTCGCAGCCCCCGTCCCCGCCTTCCACCCCATTGGCGCTACGCCACAGTTTGAATCCCACCCCCATGGGAACCTGTTACTAAAATTTTTGGATCCCACCACTGTCTTTAACCCTTCAGTCTCTCCTCCGAGCTTTTCTCTCTCTTTAAAATGCTATTAGCAAAGCAAGGAGTCGACCTTCAAAAACAAACCAGGATCGAAGGGTTAAAGAACCCTCTCCCTTTTCTGCATAACCCCGGGGCAAACTGAGGCTGCAGTTTGTATCTTATGGACAGAGAGACATGATTCTTGTCTCCTCTGCTCAAGTCCTTAAAATCCCCCCCCCCCCAAATTGAGCGAGAGTTGGATGCATTTTATCTCTGGAAATTTTATTGTGGAAATAAAGTCCACAATTTTATTGTGGCAATGCATACCCACGTACACTAGGGCGCCATACAGCGCACGATCTGATTCATGTTGCAAACCACGGATCGTTTCTTGTAGGACAAAGGTGGGCTTCTCGTATACCTACCAAATATACCACTGTGTTTGGCTTTTGAACTGAAAAAGAAAGTGAAGAAAGTTTAATCAAGAAAATCAAGAAAAGAAAGGCTGATTCCGCATGGGCCAAAAACAGCAGTGTGAAAACGGTGTGAAAATGGTGTAAAGGGGTTTAAAACGGTGTAAAAGGCTTTATACCAGTGGTGGCGAACCTATGCCACAGGTGCCAGAGCTCGCACTCAGAACCCTCTCTGTGGGCACGTGCAAACAGAGTCGCCCCCCCCCCCCCCACATCTAGGCTGGCCTGGGTCTCTGGGCTCGATTATTAGCATTAAACCTAAGACCTAGTTTGGGGGAAGCAGTGTAGATAACCCTGTTAAACGCTGTTAAACCCCACTGATTTTCATGCTAAGAACTAAAGCGCGATCCTTTACCTGGGAGTAAGCTCGGTTGCTGGCAATGGGGCTTGCTTCTGAGTAAACCCTCCTAGGGTCGTGATTCACCCGTTGGAAGAGTTGCACGGTTGCTTCAAAGCAAAGCCACCGGCTACCGCCAAGCTTGCTCCTGAGTAATGCACGCCTCGGAGCCAACCGTTTTTTCTAAACGAAAACCTCAGTATTCAGGTTAAATTGCCGTGTTGACACTTGGCGATAAATGTGGGTTTTGGGTTGCAATTTGGGCACTCGGTCTCGAAAAGGTTCGCCATCACTGCTTTATACTGTTTTCACACTGTTTTCACACTGCTGTTTTTGGCCCATGCAAAATCAGCCAAAGTTTCTCCAGCAACAAGCAGTGATTTTTCTGTTCAGACAGGGAGCCCTGGTCTTCGGGATATGGGTATTATAAGCAAGTCCCTGTTTTATTCCGGGAGTTGTTGGAGGGTATGCTTTACTAAATATACTTTATGAATCGCTAACTTGCAGATAATTGAGAACATCCTTACAGAAGTATTATTTCTCTTAGAATAAAGAAAGCGGCATCCTTTACACCCAACCAGTTCCAGATGGTGACAAATTTCCGATTTTCGCATGTGCAGTTTTATTCACCCTTGAAGTCTCTGGTGTTCTGTTTCTCTTTCTCGCTGTGGCTCCGATCAGTGTCTTGGAAAGGAGCCTGGAAAAATCTTGGCATATGACACAGGTAGCTAAACTAAGTGTCCATTAAGATACTTAACAATTGTGTGTTAGGCCAAAGACCAAATCCTCTTTTTGGCTTGCGTAAGAGCAGAACAACTCTGCTGAAATGGAGGATGGTATTTCCGCCTTTGACTGAGACAACCAGTTAAACCACCCCCCCGCCCCCCACTGTTTGGACAGTGGAAGTATTTTAATGGGTGTTTTCTCTAATGAGGCCTTCCATGCGATTGTTCTTTCATCTTAATGTAGTTTGATGACCAGGAAAGTTATCCTTCTAGCAGGATAATTAATTGAATTATACATGTTTTAATCATAATTGAATTTCTTCAATATTTGCAGTGGAGGGAAAAAAAATAATGCGTTAGTGGTTACTCATTTAAAAAGCCTATTATTTGAGTTTCTTAATATTTTCCCCTTACAAATTGATTTCACTCATTTCAGTGATGTGGTTCTATTTTGAGCTCGAATGGGTAAGTTTCAGCGTATCGTTGTTTTTCCTTCCCTCTGCCTGTGAATGTGAACTTTCCAAAGCCCACCCTTTTAGGTCTCCAGACAGAATGTCGCTCTCTCCCACAACCTGATTTAACTGGTGCGTTTAACATGGGTTTACTACACATGAAGTGCTTACCTTGGGTCTCTTCACTGCACAGTGGACTT
Organism: Sphaerodactylus townsendi; assembly: GCF_021028975.2. NCBI lineage: Eukaryota > Metazoa > Chordata > Lepidosauria > Squamata > Sphaerodactylidae > Sphaerodactylus > Sphaerodactylus townsendi. Next base: position 8,607,295 of record NC_059441.1, read on the forward strand.
GTAGTGGGGTCTCTCGTGTTTTTCCACTTACACACAAGGAGGCAGCCCACAGCCTGCAGCGCAGTTTGGCTGCTGAACTCTGCTTCTCCCGGCTCTCTTAACTCCACCCATCAACTTAGCCTTAAAGGCACAGATCTCATCACACTTGGTAGTCTAAAGACTAGAGCTGATATTCCTTCCCCCTCCCTTCCCCTCCGAACACACACACACTCTCTCTCCCTGCTGCTGCTGTTGCCGCCGCTGCCAGAGAGATAAAACAGAGCCTTATTTGAAATAAAATTGTTTGTTTAAAATAGAGTCTTGTAAAAGTTCTAAAAAGCCCTCATGATCGTTGGGGCGGCGGCGGCAGGGGAGGTGGGGTGGAGCCAAAAAGAGACTCTGCTTGTTCTACTCCTTGCAAAAGTAAACTCTTTTATTATTATATCCACGCATTGAAATATTGCTACGAACATTTAGAGAAACAGGAAGGAACCAGTATCACGCAATGTGGGTGAGGGGGACGGCGAGGGTGGCAGTACAGGGAGGTGGAAGGCTGGCCTTGGGTGGAAGGAAGATGTCCGGGGCAAAGCTGTGCTCACTGGCAAATATCCCCGCAAATTTAAAAGCTGTGCTAGAATGTGGCCTCGCTTGTCGTGGAGAGAACGGAAAGTGAAAGTAGAGCTCCAGAAAAGATATGCGTACAAGAAATCTTGCTGCAGGGGACATTCACCCCTATCACAAAGAAGACCCCTTGTGCATTTTTGGCAGCTGCAGTTTAATCTCATATTGTCAGGAATCAGGTTAACTTGACTGGGAAGTTCTCTGCATGTTCTCCCAGAAGTAAGCCTACGATTTTCTCCCAAAGATTTGTGCCATAGACTATCAGCCTTAGTTGAATAGCATCAGAGTACAGTGGTTAGAATTTCAGACTTGAACTAAGAGAGGCCTTCTTCAGATCTCCTCTTGGCCTTGTACTTTGAACCGGGAAGGGTTAAGAAAGCCACTGGTGTTGCATTAAACAGGCACCACGTAAAAATTATGCCCCCAGGCCCAGAAAGTACCAGTCATTTTCAGATAAATTAGGCCCCGTTCTTCCTACAGAGGGGATTAAGAAAAGGAAATCATATTCCACATTAACGGTCCCTTTGGTGCTTTCGTCAAATGAGTTTTAGTGGTGAAGGGCTGCTAAAAATATCCTGCCAATTTCTTTCCTCATTTAAATGCGGCGCTCTGCTGAAGCCCCCGTGAACGCACGGAGCAAGCGGTTCAAGAGCAGGCATCTGCCGCACGGATCTGCCCCGTTTCACTCGCTGACTTTCAGCAGCTGAGCTTTCGCTGCCTTTCCTTGTGGTTCAAGGTGGCTTACAGTTATCATTAGGGGAAAAAAAATTCAGTTTGGATTTATACCCCACCTTTCCCTCCTGTAAGGAGACTCAAGGTGGCTGGCAAACTCCTTCCCCTTCCTCTCCCCACAACAGACACCTTGTGAGGTAGGTGGGGCTGAGAGAGTTCGGAGAGAACTGTGACTAGCCCAAGACCTGGGGTGGGGGTGGAGATGCAGAACATGACCCCTACAAAGGGGTCTTCACCAGTAGTGGGATCCAAAATTTTTAGTAACAGGTTCCCATGGTGGCGGGATTCAAACTGTGGCGTAGTGCCAATGGGGCTGGGCGGGGCACGACAGGGGTGGACATTCTGTGGGCGGGGCATTCCTGGGCGGGGCTGTGGCAAGGACGCAGCCGCTGCGCCGGTCCTTGGGCAGGAAACGAATGCACACAGGCGCAGGCTGCCACGCACGCCGGTGCACCTCCTGCTAGACTGCTTCAAGTTCTGCGCGCTGCTGCTGAGAGGAGGGGCGTAACGAAGGCAAAAATCACGTGGCAAAATCACCCATTAGTAACCCCCTCTCGGCACACACAAATAATGAGTAACCTACTCTCGGGAACCTGTGAGAACCTGCTGGATCCCACCTCTGGAAGCAGCTCCCTTCTGACTGTAAGGCACAGGTGTCAAACTCATGGTCCTCCAGATGTTATGGACTACAGTTCCCATCATCCCCTGCCAGCATCATGCTGGCAGGGGATGATGGGAACTGTAGTCCATAACATCTGGAGGACCGCGAGTTTGACACCTATGCTGTAAGGGAATGTTCTGGGGTAGGTTCACAATAATAACTGCTCCGAAACAAATTCCAGAGATCCTTCTGCATTAGTGTCCTGAAACAAACAGGAGTTTGGTCCTCATGCGTGATGCTGCCTTAGACCGAATCTTGTCTATCAAGACCAGCGTTGTCAGCTCAAAATGGCAGCTGCTCTCAGGCAGAGGGCTTTTGCAGCTGCTCTCAGGCAGAGGGCTTTCCCAGTCTCAGGTAGAGGGGCTTTCGCGTCATCTACTGCCTGGTCTTTTTAAGTGGAGGTGACTGTTTTTATTGACCGAGAGTTGCGTCTGGCATTGCCAGGACTGAGAGTTCCCAGGCAAACTGGTGGCTATATTTCCCTGCAGGTTCCCTCCCCCGAGGACTTCCCAAAACCAAAACCGTTTGCTGGGCACAGAAGGTCAGGGAATGAGATAACCGGTGCAAGCAGATGCAAGGAAATGCAACGAGCAACTGTTATACTTATAACAAAAGGAATTTGAGGCGTCGTCGGCCTCCTGGCCTCCCCTGGAGGGATTTCAAGACTGTGTGGGAACAGTTCTTGACGGAAGTTGAGAGCAGCAGTGGCGTAGGAGGTTAAGAGCTCGTGTATCTAATCTGGAAGAACCGGGTTTGATTCCCTGCTCTGCCGCCTGAGCTGTGGAGGCTTCTCTGGGGAATTCAGATTAGCCTGTACACTCCCACACACGCCAGCTGGGTGACCTTGGGCTAATCACAGCTTCTCGGAGCTCTCTCAGCCCCACACGCCTCACAGGGTGTTTGTTGTGAGGGGGAAAGGGCAAGGAGATTGTCAGCCCCTTTGAGTCTCCTGCAGGAGAGAAAGGGGGGATAGAAATCCAAACTCTTCTTCTTCTTATGCCCATGGTGGCGAACCTATGGCGCTCCAGATGTCCATGGTCTACAATTCCCATCAGCCCCTGGCAGGGGCACTCCAGATGTCCATGGACTATAATTCCCATCAGCCCCTGGCAGGGGCACTCCAGATGTCCATGGACTACAATTCCCATCAGCATGCTGGCAGGGGCACTCCAGATGTCTATGGACTACAATTCCCATCAGCCCCTGGCAGGGGCACTCCAGATGTCCATGGACTACAATTCCCATCAGCACGCTGGCAGGGGTTGATGGGAATTGTAGTCCATGAACATCTAGAGTGCCATAGGTTCGCCACCACGCCCTTAGGCTGAGTCAAACTGGTCTATAGAGTTCAGTTTTGTCCACAGGCTGGTAGCATTTCTGCAGGGTCCCCCACAAAGGCCTTTCATATCACCTTTTAAATCGCTCATTTCAACGGGAGGAGCTGGGGATTGAACATGCAGCCTTTTGCCGGCCAATCAGTTGCTCAACTACTTGAGAGCCAGCGTGGTGTCGTGGTTAAGGGCGGGTGGATTCTAACCTGGAGAACTGAGTTTGATTCCCCACTCCTCCACCTGAGTGGCAGAGGCTTATCTGTTGAACCAGATATGTTTCCGCACTCCTACACTCCTGCTGGGTGACCTTGGGCTAGTCACAGTTCTCACAGAAGTCTCTCAGCCCCACCTGCTTCACAAGGTGTATGTTGTGGGGAGAGGAAGGGAAAGGAGCTTGTAAGCCACCTTGAGTCTCCTTGCAGGAGAGAAAGGTGGGGTATAAATCCAAACTCCTCGTCCTCCTTGTCCTCCTACTCTTCTTCTTCTTCTTCTTCTTCTTCTTCTTCTTCTTCTTCTTCTTCTTCTTCTTCTTCTTCTTCTTCTTCTTCTTCTTCTTCTTCTTCTTCTTCTTCTTCTTCTTCTTCTTCTTCTTCTTCTTCTTCTTCTTCTTCTTCTTCTTCTTCTTCTTCTTCTTCCTCTTCCTCTTCCTCTTCCTCTTCCTCTTCCTCTTCCTCCTCTTCTTCCTCTTCTTCTTCCTCTTCCTCCTCTTCCTCTTCTTCCTCTTCCTCCTCCTCCTCCTCTTCTTCTTCTTCCTCTTCTTCCTCTTCTTCTTCCTCCTCCTCCTCCTCCTCCTCTTCTTCTTCTCCTTCTTCTTCTTCTTCTTCTTCCTCTTCCTCTTCCTCTTCCTCTTCCTCTTCCTCTTCCTCCTCTTCTTCCTCTTCTTCTTCCTCTTCCTCCTCTTCCTCTTCTTCCTCTTCCTCCTCCTCCTCCTCTTCTTCTTCTTCCTCTTCTTCCTCTTCTTCTTCCTCCTCCTCCTCCTCCTCCTCCTCCTCCTCCTCCTCCTCCTCCTCTTCTTCTTCTTCTTCTTCTTCTTCTTCTTCTTCTTCTTCTTCTTCTTCTTCTTCTTCTTCTTCTTCTTCTTCTTCTTCTTCTTCTCAGCCCCACCTGCCTCACCAGGTGTCTGTTGTGGGTGAATGGTAGAAGGCAAGGAAACGCAAGAGGTGCAGACGGTGCTTCCCCAAATCAAAGCCCTGTGGGGGAAATTGTTGGGCATAAATGAAGTAAATATATGAATAAACACAAAAAGAGAACCGATCCATTTTGGTCCGGCCTTTCCTGCAAAAGATTTTGTTGTGTCATACATACCGTGTTTCCCCGAAAATAAGACAGGGTCTTATATTAATTTTTGCTCCAAAAGATGCATTAGGGCTTATTTTCAGGGGATGTCTTATTTTTCCCCCATGATTTTGCGCCCCCCCCCCCTCCCACGTGACCAGATCAACTAGGGCTTATTTTTGGAGCAGGGCTTATATTTCAAGCATCCTCCAAAAATCCCAAAAAATCATGCTAGGGCTTATTTTTGGGATAGGTCTTATTTTAGGGGAAACAGGGTAGTTCAGTGGTGGCAAACCTTTGGCACTCCAGATGTTATGGACTACAATTCCCATCAGCCTCTGCCAGCATGGCGAATTGGCCATGCTGGCAGGGGCTGATGGGAATTGTAGTCCATAACATCTGGAGTGCCAAAGGTTCGCCACCACGGAGATGGCTCTTCCCACTCATTTTATCCCCACAAATATCCTATTGACCCAGGGTCATCTGTAGTGCTAAATGGCTCTGGTCTCCCGGCTGAATTCTTGTTTTGATCCACGGGGACCAGTTTGTGTGTCAAAGTCTCCCCCACCTTACACATCCTCTTCCTGCTTTGGTTGCTAGTCGGGGTTGTGAGAAAACCAACGGGCAGTTTTGCTTGGAATCGGAGCTACTCATTCCAACGGAGCGTCTGTATTTGGGTTGTCGTCAAAGTTACTGTATACAGTGAAGTCACGGCCTGGCCTTGGGTGTTCCTTTCGCCGGGGGAAAAGCTCCATGCCTTTGTGCCCAAGGAAGTTAGGGGGGGTTACATGAGGCAGACTTGTGTGTTGGTCCGAGGAGAAGCCGAAAGCCGTGAGTCATGGGCTAGGCTGAAGTCATGACTTGGATCCCTCTGTTGGTTTTCACTCCCTCTGCTTATCCAGCCTAGCTTGGCCCAGTATTGTTGGCTGGCTATGAGTGTCCCTCTGTTCCTCCTTGAGGAAGAGACATACTCTAAACCAGGGGTCTTCAAACCATGGCCCTCCAGATGTGCATGAACTACAATTCCCATCAGCCCTGCCACTTGGCCATGATGAGGGGATGATGGGAATTGTAGTCCATGAACATCTGGAGGGCCATAGTTTGAAGACCCCTGCAAAAGCTGAGGGTGCCAATCTTGATCCTCCTTGATCCCAGATAAAGCATGGATCATAGTTCTATCATCCCAGGTGCTCAGGAGCAGCATCATGCTGCAGCAGGGGATTGCTTTCACATCCTGGAGCTGTAGCTCCGCATAAGGCATCTGAGGGCCAACTGCGAAGTTTGACGCCTGCTAATCTAAAATGATTTGGTCTGATCCAGCAGGCTAGTTCTTAGGATCTTATGTTCTTTATGATTTGCACTGCTTGAATTCAGGAATGCCGACAATATCTGGTGAACCAGATGTGTTTCTACACTCCTACATTCCTACTGGGTGACCTTGGGCCAGTCACAGTTCTTCAGGACTCTCTCAAGTCTCACCTGCCTCACAAGGTGTCTGTTGTGGGGAGAGGAAGGGAAAGCTAGGGGGCTTTGGTTGCGGATGTGGCAACCGCTTACTTCGCAGGGCTGCTTTAGCTCAATTATATTATTTAATGTGGTGTCGTGGTTAAGAGCAGGTGCACTCTAATCTGGAGAACCAGGTTTGATTAGAACCAGGGGGAATTCATTGAAAATGCTGGTGGGAAGAATTAGGACTAATAAAAGGAAACACTTCTTCACGCAGCGTGTGATTGGTGTTTGGAATATGCTGCCACAGGAGGTGGTGATGGCCACTCACCTGGATAGCTTTAAAAAGGGCTTGGACAGATTTATGGAGAAGTCAATCTATGGCTACCAATCTTGATCCTCCTTGATCTCAGATTGCAAATGCCTTAGCAGACCAGGTGCTCAGGAGCAGCAGCAGCAGCAGCAGGCCATTGCTTTCACATCCTGCAGGTGAGCTCCCAAAGGCACCTGGTGGGCCACTGCGAGTAGCAGAATGCTGGACTAGATGGACTCTGGTCTGATCCAGCAGGCTAGTTCTTATGTTCTTATGTTCTTATTGATTTACATCCCATTGAGCCCTTAGCACCTGGTGGCCACAGCCAGTAAAGTAGAGTGTTGATTTTGATCAGAATTTCCAGATAAAATTAGAATCAGTTCTCTATCAGTTTCTACCAGCATTACGGCCAATTGGCCATGCTGAGTGGCGGAGGCTTTCATGGAATTGTAGTTCCTGAACATCAGATGCGTTTCTACACTCCTACATTCCTGGACTGGATGGACTCTGGTCTGATCCAGCAGGCACAGCTCACCATGTTCTTCAGGACTTATGTTCTCAAGCTCTCAAGCACCTGCCTCTGGCCATGAGGTCCCCAAAGGTACCCTGTTGGGCCACTGGCAGGAGAGTGGGAAGGGAAAGCTAGGGGGCTTTGGTTGCGGATGTGGCAACCGCTTACTTCGCAGGGCTGCTTTAGCTCAATTATATTATTTAATGTTGTTTCTTCTTATAACTAGTCTGGGGGATCCAATCCAGGATGTTACCACCTGATTTTATGCTCAACATTGCTTTCACCTCCTGCCTGTGAGCTCCCAAAGGCACCTGGTGGCCACTTCAAAGTGCAGCAGAGTGCTGGACTAGATGGACTCCTTGGTCTGACCCCAGCAGGCCTGCTCTATTGTTGATTTGTTAAAATATATGAACGTGTGATTGGTGTTTGGAATATGCTGCCACAGGAGGTGGTGATGGCCACTAACCTGGATAGCTTTAAAAGGGGCTTGGACAGATTTATGGAGGATCCAGAAGGCTCGCTCTTATGGCTACCACCTTGATCCTCCTTGACCTCACAGATCCCGCAACATGCCTAGCACTGGCACCTGGTGCTCGTGAGCAGCAGCAGCAGTGTTGACTAGAAGGACTCCTGGTCTGGATCCAAGCAGGCTCGTTTCTTATGTTCTTATGTTCTTATTGCTTTCACATCCTGCTTTTGTAAGCTCCCAAAGGCACCTGGTGGGCCCACAGCGAGTGCAGCAGAGTGTTGGACTAGATGGACTCTGGTCTCGATCCAGCAGGCTCGATTCTCTCCATGTTCTTATGTTCTTATTGCTTTCCATCCGCTTTTGCATTACGAGCTCCCAAAGGCACCTGGTGGGCCAAGCAGCAGAGTGTTGGACTAGATGGACTCTGGTCTGATCCAGCAGGCTCGCTCTCTCTATGTTCTTAGTGCCCTATTGCTTTCATCCTCAAGCAAGACATGAGCTCCCAAAGGCACCTGGTGGGCCACAGCGAGTAGCAGAGTGTTGGACTAGATGGACTCTGGTCTGATCCAGCAGGCTCGTTCTTATGTTCTTATGTTCTTATTGCTTTCACATCCCGCACATGAGCTCCCAAAGGCACCTGGTGGGCCACAGCGAGTAGCAGAGTGTTGGACTAGATGGACTCTGGTCTGATCCAGCAGGCTCGTTCTTATGTTCTTATGTTCTTATTGCTTTCACATCCTCAAGACATGAGTCTCAAAGGCACCTGTGGGCTGGGCCAGCCAGTAGCAGAGTGTTGGACTAGATGGACTCTGGTCTGATCCAGCAGGCTCCTGCTCTTTATGTTCTTATGTTCTATTGCTTTCACATCCCGACATGAGCTCCCTAGAGGCACCCCAGGGCCACAGCGAGTAGCAGAGTGTTGGACTAGATGGACTCTGGTCTGATCCAGCAGGCTCGTTCTTATGTTCTTATGTTCTTATTGCTTTCACCTCCTGCCTGTGAGCTCCCAAAGGCACCTGGTGGGCCACTGCGAGTAGCAGAGTGCTGGACTAGATGGACTCTGTTCTGATCCGGCAGGCTCATTCTTATGTTCTTATGTTCTTATTGCTTTCACCTTCTGCCTGTGAGCTCCCAAAGGCACCTGGTGGGCCACTGCGAGTAGCAGAGTGCTGGACTAGATGGACTCTGGTCTGATCCGGCAGGCTCGTTCTTATGTTCTTATGTTCTTATATGCCTCGTTTTAAAACACTGGCTTGCGTTAAACTTAAGGGAAACTCTACAAAGGATCCATGTTCTTAAAAAAGTAATGCAAGGATCTAATTGCTCCTTTGATAATGTATGCAAAAGCTAAGCCGCTCGACCAGGGTCGCGGAGGAGACCCGTGGCAGAACAGGGTCCTCCAAAGCTCCGCCTAGCCGTTTCCTTCCCAGGGAACAGAAATAAAAATGTCACATTTCTAAGCCGCTGCCCTTAAGAGGCCTCGGCAGGCTCTTTATCTGAACTATATCACATGGGCCCAATGTTAATAAAAATGATGAATTACCCGCTCCGCAGATCGGCAGTATTATTCATGAGCAAGATTTATTGGCCTCTTGTGGGATGGATGGAGAGGAGTGATATTAAAGAGAGATAACAGCACAGATTCTGCGAGAGTTGGGCTGTTAAAAACGCCAAGCTCCAATTGTGCGGGTTGTCGGGTAACCCTTGCGATAACCTTGCCATTAATCAATGTAGAAAACCAATGTTTACCAAGGGTGGGGGGGGGATGAAACAAGCCGGAGTCTGTGGAGAGGCAGGAGAGTAACGTAATTACGGGACGATTTCTGTGGGCCCGCTGCATTTTCCTTCTTCTGTGCATAGACAGAGGTGCCAATTACGGAGGTCAAGACTGCGGTCTTTGTTCTCACATTTTATCCTCCCAACAACCCAGTTTGGTAGGCCTTACATATGACTGGCCCACGCTCATCCAGTGAGTTTCACAGCTGAATGGGAAGTTGAACACAAGTAGCTATCCTGTTTCCCCTAATATAAGACATCCCCGAAAAATAAGACGTAGAAGAGGTTTTGCTGAAGTGCGAAATATAAGGCATCCCCCAAAAGTAAGACATAGCAAAGTTTTTGTTTGGAAGCATGCCCGACGAACAGAACACAGGAAAAACAAGACATCCCCTGAAAATAAGACATAGCGCATCTTTGGGAGCAAAAATTAATATAAGACACTGTCTTATTTTCGGGGAAACACGGTAGGTCTGAGTCCAATAGCACCTTGGAGAGTAACAAGATTTTCGGGGCGTAAGCTTTCAAGAGTTAAAGCAGTGGTGTCGTGGTTAAGAGCAGGTGCGCTCTAATCTGGAGAACTGGGTTTGATTCCCACTCTGCCACTTGACTTGTGGGGGCTTATCTAGTGAACCAGATTAGCTTGTGCATTCCCAACACATGCCAGCTGGGTGACCTTGGGCGAGTCACAGATCTTCGGAGCTCTCTCAGCCTCACCCACCTCACAGGGCAGTGGTGGTGAACCTATGGCACGGGTGCCAGAGGTGGCACTCAGCCCTCTTTGTGGGCACGCGTGCACAGAGTTCGTCATGTGATAATAGTGTGATTATTTCAGGGAGATTATTAGCATTAAACCTAAGACCTAGTTTCGGGGAAGCAGTGTAGGTAACCCTGTTAAGCGCTGTTAAACCCTACTGATTTTCATGCAAAGAACTAAAGCGTGATCCTGCACCTGGGGGTAAGCTCGGTTGCTGGCAATGTGGCTTGCTTCTGAGTAAACCCTCCTAGGGTCGTGATTCACCCGTTCGAAGTGTTGCACAGTTGCTTCAAAGCACTGCCACTGACTACCACCAAGTTTACTCCTGAGAAACGCGCGCCTTGGAGCCAACTGTTTTTTCTATACTAAAACCTCAGTATTCAGGTTAAATTGCCATGTTGGCACTTTGCGAAAGATAAGTGGGTTTTGGGTTGCAGTTTGGGCTGCACTCGGTCTCGAAAAGGTTCGCCATCACTGTCACAGGGTGTTTGTTGTGGGGGGGGGAAGGGAAAGATGATTGTAAGCCCCCTTGAGTCTCCTTTCAGGAGAGAAAGGGGGGATATACATCCAAAACTCTTCATTTTCATCAGATAACCTGAAAATCTTGCTAATGTCTAAGATGTGGCTGGACCCGAATATAGCTCTTCTACCGGAGACCAACATGACTACTTTCTGGTAACACAGACCATTATACAACACTGCCTCGCCTTCAGACACCCAAAGGGCTGTTTGTGTCGATCTCAGTGCCAAAGTGATGTGTCCATTATCTGAGGAGAGAGACATTTCATGTTTCTGGCCAGGTGATCTTACCCTACCTGGGTTCATTTCCAGTCGCTGTTTGTGTCGATCTTAGTGCCAAAGTGATGTGTCCATTATCTGAGGAGAGAGACATTTCATGTTTCTGGCCAGGTGATCTTACCCTACCTGGGTTCATTTCCAGTCGCTGTTTGTGTCGATCTTAGTGCCAAAGTGATGTGTCCATTATCTGAGGAGAGAGACATTTCATCGACTTTGCGGCCAGGTGATCTTACCCTACCTGGGTTCATTTCCAGTCGCTGTTTGTGTCGATCTTAGTGCCAAAGTGATGTGTCCATTATCTGAGGAGAGAGACATTTCATGTGTCTGGCCAGGTGATCTTACCCTACCTGGGTTCATTTCCAGTTGCCCAAAGGAGCCCGGAGTTGTAAACGACGCTGCAGCCCGGCCCTTTAAATAAGAGCATTTGAGGTCACCCTGCGTTAACATCTTTATGCTATTAGGCCGTTCCAGCATCTGCACAGCAGACACGAGTCCAAATATTTAAGTGTGTGTGTTTTCATTCTTACATCGCAGCAAGGACCTTCTGAGCACTTTCCCAGGTTGCGTTGTGACGGAGAGTTTGAGACATTTTGGACGCGGTGCTACGGTTATCTCATGGCCCCGGAGCGCCAAATGTGTTCGGAAACACTTAATCTGTTGAAAGACGTTGTACGCAACAGCGCTGTCCCTTGTAATCTTGCCGCGTCCCTTCAGCCATCTAGAGTCTAAGATATTAATAAATAACCAGCTAGTTTTTGTTCTTAAAAAGACCCTCCCCTCTACTAGGTATTTTCCAGACTTATGTCTTGTTTACAGGCGTTTCCCGTAAAGGTGATTTTTATTGCCTCTAATTCATTTAGCAGAGAGACGGAATAGCCAGCCTGAAGGAGAAATCCGACATAATCGCTGATCGTACGAGGGTTTCTTTTGCACCTGAAGCAGCTGGGAAATTTAAAAATTCACCGAAGTATTTTTAACGTTTTGCTAAGGGGCTGCAATTAATGCTTTTGCAAGGAGACTGCAAAATATCAAGCCTGCCAGGTCATCGGAGTCTCTTTAGGATGATGCTAGAAGAGATCGGAGGATTATCTAGCGATTTCCATGCTGCAGGTTTGGCGCCTGTATGGTTGGGTGCGACTGTTTTGAGTAGAGATATTTATGGCAGTTTGTCTTGGAAGATGTTTTCAGTATAGGACAGGAGCTCAGAAACCTTCCTGGGCAGAGTTGCCACCTGACTCCACTCAGTTTCTAAAACCTCTTGGTGGACACCAGGAAAGTTGGCAGGCCCCAATGAAGAAGAGGAAGAAGAGTTTGATTTATATCCCCCCTTTCTCTCCTGTAAGGAGACTCAAGGAGGCTGACAAACTCCTTTCCCTTCCCCTCTCACAACAAGCACCCTGTGAGGTAGGTGGGGCTGAGAGAGCTCTGAAGAACTGTGGCTAGCCCAAGGTCACCCAGCTGGCCTGTGTTGGAGTGCACAGGCTAATCTGGTTCCCCAAATAAGCCTCCAGGAGCAGCAGTGGTGTAGAAGGTTAAGAGGTCGTGTATCTAATCTGGAGGAACCGGGTTTGATTCCCAGCTCTGCCGCCTGAGCTGTGGAGGCTTATCTGGGGAATTCAGATTAGCCTGTGCACTCCCACACACGCCAGCTGGGTGACCTTGGGCTAGTCACAGCTTCTCGGAGCTCTCTCAGCCCCACCTACCTCACAGGGTGTTTGTTGTGAGTGGGGAAGGGCAAGGAGATTGTCAGCCCCTTTGAGTCTCCTGCAGGAGAGAAAGCGGGGATGTAAATCCAAACTCCTCCTCCTCTTCTTCTTCTTCTTCTTCTTCTTCTTCTTCTTCTTCTTCTTCTTCTACAGTTCAAGCGGCAGAGCGGGGAATCAAACCCGGTTCCTCCAGATTAGAGTACGTCTGCTCTTAACCACTACCTCACTGCTATACTGACAGACACCATGTTGGAGATCCCTGTTCTTTCTCCCCAAGCTTCTGTAGATGTGTTGTGTACAAATGAACAATCTTTGTAGAAGGATGCTGTGGATCCAGCCATTTTCTTAACCCTGTAAACGCTGTGTCTTTGGCACAACTGGGCTTTGCTGGTTTCCAGCATCTCTCCTACTCTTCCTGTGGGAGAATTTCTCAGTGGGAATGCCAGGGATTCAGCGCGGCACCTCCTTCCTAAAAGCCTGATGTTTTGTTGCTGAGCTTCAGTTGGTCCCTGAAGAATCGAGCCTTTGTGCTTCATATTTTAGAAATTAAAGCTTGGCTTTCGTGGGCTTTCCCTCCCCCACCCACCCCATCTTCTTTCCAAAGAGGCTCGGTGCTTTGTTTAAAGTGGTCAACACTGTTTGCAAGAAAACACACTAATTACTCGCCTGCTGGTGACATGCCCGGTGGAACAGATGATCCAGCTAGGCTGGGCTTGGACTTCTGTGTGATTCTAAAGCGATGACGTGCATGGGTTTTACTTGGCGTCTCTAAAATACTCCCCTTCTGCGTTTCCCTCTGAAATGGCAGTGCTAGACGCTTGTCACATGATTGGAATTCAAAAGGGCCACTAAGGAAAATGGAGGACCTTTGGATTTCCTGTGGCCGGTGTAAGGGAGAAGAAGCATAAGCATTTTATTGTCATTGTGCACACACAACGAAATTTACAGCAGCATTCCTCGATGCACACAATTTCAGACTCATACCCCCCTCCTCACTTTCCCCTTCCTCCACCCATCCCTACACAGCCCCAAACACATCGACTTACACACGAAGCCGCTGGAGTTCAGCATAAGCCACAGCTCCTTAGAGTAGAAGCTGTCTCTAAGCCTCCCTTTAGTCCCTAGTTCTTGATATGAACCTGTATCGCCTCTGGCCCGGATGGGTAACAGTTCAAAAAAAGAGAGTGTGCTGGAGGAGACGGGTCTCTCGGAATATTTGGGGCTTTCTTTAGGCTTCGGGAATTATAGAGTTCTTCCAAGGAGGGGAGAGGGCAGCCGATAATCCTCTGTGCAGTAGTGATCACCCTTTGGAGCACCTTCCTATCTGCCATTGTGCAACTGGAGAACCACACACAGATGCAGTAGGTTCAGACACTCTCTATAGCACAGCGGTAAAAGGACACCAAGAGTTTTCCATTCAGTTGTTGTTTCCTTAAAAGTCTCAGAAGTAGAGCATTATGGGAAGGAACCATAGAAAGGTCTGCCCAAGACACTGTGATGACCACCTTCTATCACAGGTGTCCAACTCGTGGCCCTCCAGATGTTATGGACTACAGTTCCCATCATCCCCTGCCAGCATCATGGTCCATATCATCTGGAGGGCTGCGAGTTTGACACCTATGTTAGATGGTTAGCACTGATTATCATCAGTGGGTTTGTGGCGTCTAGGAAAGGGATTTGGGCATCTTAGTTGATAGTTCCATGGGAATGTCAACTCAATGCATGGCAGCTGTGAAAAAGGCAAACTCTATGCTGGGGATCATTAGGAAAGGAATTGAGAATAAAACTGCAAAGATTGTCATGCCCTTATATAAAACCGTGGTGCGACCGCACTTGGAGTACTGTGTCCAGTTCTGATCACTGCATCTCAAAAAGGATATTGAGGAGATAGAAAAAGTGCAGAGAAGGGCAACAAGGATGATTGAGGGACTGGAGCACCTTCCTTATGAGGAGAGGCTGCAGCGTTTGGAACTCTTTAGTTTGGAGAGGAGACGTCTGAGGGGGGATATGATTGAAGTCTATAAAATTATGCATGGGGTAGAAAATGTTGACAGAGATAAATTTTTCTCTCTTTCTCACAATACTAGAACCAGGGGGCATTCATTGAAAATGCTGGGGGGAAGAATTAGGACTCATAAAAGGAAACACTTCTTCACGCAACGTGTGATTGGTGTTTGGAATATGCTGCCACAGGAGGGGGTGATGGCCACTCACCTGGATAGCTTTAAAAAGGGCTTGGACAGATTTATGGTTGAGAAGTCGATTTATGGCTACCAATCTTGATCCTCTTTGATTTGAGATTGCAGATGCCTTAACAGTCCAGGTGCTCGGGAGCAACAGCCGCAGAAGGCCATTGCTTTCACATTCTGCATGTGAGCTCCCAAAGGCACCTGGTGGGCCACTGCGAGTAGCAGAGAGCTGAACTAGATGGACTCTGGTCTGATCCAGCTGGCTTGTTCTTATGTTCTTATGTGTTTGTCGGTCAGCAGGTTCTAAATGCACACACACAAAGACAAATGCTACAAGACCAAAACTGTAACGTGAGCCAGTATGCAACCAAAGCTGATGCCAGCCACTGGCAAGTCTTTGGTTTGAAGACAGGAGTTTCAATATTTTTTGTGAACTCACGCACAGGATTCCACATGCCAGAATTGCAGGCGCCGCAGGAAATACAAGTGTAACGTCCGTGTCTTTCCTGCAGAAGCGAGTCTCCGTTGCATGGATCCGCCCTTAGTCCCTGAATGCATTTGCAGATTTCTGCTCTAGCTAACTCTCGCCAAGAGTTCACAATTTAACACGGGATGTGTAGAAACCCTTACATAACTCATTCAGCCTCTTCTCTTGGGTGTTTCTCTGCACACTCTGCCAGAACTAATTTCACGGTTTTAAAACAACTTGTGATACAAAAAGAATCTGTAATGAGCTGTTGGGAGAAATGATAGCTCCGCTTCCTATCGGAAAGGGGGTGGCCGTGGCGAGTGGCTCTCTGGGAACTGTGTGATCGCTGGAGCTTTCCAACTGTCCTTCCCTCTCTGTTTCCCTCCGGCCTGCGCCCGGAAAATCCTGGTTCCCTTTTTGTCTTGCGGGAAGATTTTGGAGATGCCTGTTCAAAACGTGGTGGCTTCGGTTTGTCAGATTCCAGCACACTGTCCTTGGCTTCTGGAAGGCAAAACTCTCTGTGGAGGATGGATGTGTGCTAGATGCGCGCGCATGGCAACAGAATACAATCCTCCTGCATAAGTCCCAGAGGCGTATCTAGGGGAAATGTAGCCCGGTGCAAAACCGGTTCCCTCCCATGCCCATATGGGTGGCCGCCCTCCCCCACCACAACCAAAGTCTTGAAGTCAATGTATGGATCCCGGGGGGAAGGAGGAAGGGTGTGGGAGCGATTTTCTTGCACCCCGCATGACTAAATGGCCGCAGCCCAGGGGTGGCGTAGGAGGTTAAGAGCTCGTGTATCTAATCTGGAGGAACTGGGTTTGGTTCCCAGCTCTGCCGCCTGGGCTGTGGAGGCTTATCTGGGGAATTCAGATTAGCCTGTGCACTCCCACACATGCCAGCTGGGTGACCTTGGGCTAGTCACAGCTTCTGGGAGCTCTCTCAGCCCCACCTACCTCACAGGGTGTTTGTTGTGAGGGGGGAAGGGCAAGGAGATTGCCAGCCCCTTTGAGTCTCCTGCAGGAGAGAAAGGGGGGGATATAAATCCAAACTCCTCCTCCTCCTCCTCCTCCTCCTCCTCCTCCTCCTCCTCTTCTTCTTCTTCTTCTTCTTCTTCTTCTTCTTCTTCTTCTTCTTCTTCTTCTTCTTCTTCTTCTTCTTCTTCTGTCCCCCTGGGTGGTACACCCCTGATAAATCCTTATCCAGGGGTGCATCTTCTACATGTTCTTTGTTGTGTACACATGCAACACATGAACGAATGGAGCATACTCGGAGGAGGAGGAAGGAGGAGGAGGAGTTTGGATTTACATCCCCCCTTTCTCTCCTGTAGGAGACTCAAAGGGGCTGACAATCTCCTGTGGGGTGGGTGGGGCTGAGGCTGATTAGCAGAAGAAGTTATCTGGGTCTGGCCAAGGAGGTTCCAATATTCTCTTTCCCACAGGGGGCAAATGCCCTCAGTAAAGTTACAAGCATGGCGTCCGTAGTCACTTCCACTCGAATTATTTGCCCCATGTTCAGTGGTGTTGGTTGTCGGGGGGGGGGGGCTGGCGACCCTAGAAAGTGGGGTTTTTCCCCCTGATTCCTAGAAGCCTTCTGGTGCATTCTTGCATCTTCTGGAGTTTCCTGTGTTTTCTCCAATCATTTCCAAACCTGCTTCACTCTAAGTGTTTGAGGAAAGAGCGCACAAAAGTCTGAGCAGCTGCCACATTAGTGGAAAAAATTGAGCCCACACGGTCGCTGTTTTATGCAAAGGCAAGATACAGAGAATCCACCTAAACCGATGGAAGTGCCAACATCAATTACTTTCTTAAAAGCATCCTTTTAAAATAAAATAAAATTGCACACCTTGTACAGAAGTGAAAGGGCACAGATTTCTTCCTGAGACCCCGAATAGCTGCTCCCAATCAGATATGATAATATTGAGCTAGAAGAACCAATGGCTTGACCCAATATAAAGAAGAGTTTGGATTGATATCCCCCTTTTGATCTCCTGGAGGAGAGAATATGGGAACTCCAAAGGTGCTTACATGAATCTCCTTGGCCTCCCCCCTCATGGCCTGAACAGAGTTTTCCTGGGAAGGGAAACAAAGGTTTTGAAATTCCATCTGAGACGTGGTCAGAGAAGGATCTCTACCAAGGCCTTGAATGGGACAAAGAACTAAAAGGATATGACCACCTAAGCAATCCCTTTAACTGAATCTTAAGTTTCTTATTTCTTTGTTTTCTGTTTTTCAACAAACACCCTGTGAGACAGAAGAAGAAGAACAAGAGTTTAGGATTTATATGAAAACCCCTCTTTGGCTCTCCTGCAGGCTTGCTTTCATGATAGTTTCTCATTTGATCTGGTGATTCCTTTGATATAAATTACATTAAACTTCCTTCTCGGCTAGACAAAGTGTGAAATGGTGACTTTTCTCTGTGATACCCTCTGAAGATGCCGCCACAGATGCAGACTCAAAGGGGCTAGGAACAAAAATCTCCTGTGATCTCACCCTTCCCCACAACCCACTCAGAACCAGTTGAATCCGGCCATGAAAGCCTTCGACAATACATCAATTACTTTCTTAAAAGCATCCTTTTAAAAAAAAAATTGCACACCTTGTACAGGTATGGGTGGGGCTGAGAGAGCCTTCCTGAGACTCAATAGCTGTGACTAAGCCCAAGGTCACCCAGCTGGCGTGTGTGGGAGTGTACAGGCTAATCTGAGATTCCCCAGATAAGCCTCCCACAGCTCCAGGCTGACAGAGCCCGGATGGGAATCAAAAAAAACCGGTTCCTCCAGATTAGATACACGCAAGCTCCTTAACCTCCTAGATGACCCACTGGCTTGACTCCCCTACAGCAGCTTTATACGAGGTTGGCTCTTTCAGGAGTATCCACAGCCTCGTAGCATACAAAGGCTAAGGGCAGTGCTCAGTGGGAAAATCCCTGCCTCGCCTGCAATATGCCCAGAATCGGTTCTGGCTTCTGCGGTTGAAAAAGAGAGTTTGGTTGTTTCCTTCCTCTACCCAAGATCCTGGTAAACAGCAGACCTGTGATCTGACTCGGTGGGGATAACGGCTGCTGCAGAGGTCCATACATTCTCCCCCAAATGTGAGCATCTTTTTGGTTGGCTTGAGAAGGGCCAGGGGCGTACCGCCGATGGGGACATGGGGTAACCCATGTCCCCAGGCGCATGTAGACCTGGGCGTCAGCACCAGCTCTGGGCAGTAGACCTAGATCAGTGGTGGTGAACCTATGGTACTCCAGATGTTCATGGACTACAATTCCCATCAGCCCCTGACAGCATGGCCAATTGGGGAATTGTAGTCCATGAAGCAGAAGAAGAAAAAGAGGAGGAGGAGGAGGAGGAGGAGGAGGAGTTTGGATTTATATCCCCCCTTCCTCTCCTGCAGGAGACTCAAAGGGGCTTACAATCGCCTTGCCCTTCCCCCCTCACAACAAACACCCTGTGAGGTAGGTGGGGCTGAGAGAGCTCCAAGAAGCTGTGACTAGCCCAAGGTCACCCAGCTGGCGTGTGTGGGAGTGCGCAGGCTAATCTGAATTCCCCAGAGAAGCCTCCACAGCTCAGGCGGCAGAGCTGGGAATCAAACCCGGTTCCTCCAGATTAGATACACGAGCTCTTAACCTCCTACTCCACTGCTGCTCCCACTGATGAACATCTGGAGTGCCATAGGTTCGCCACCACGGACCTAGATGCTGCCACCAGCTCCAAGCAGTAGACCTGGACACCACCATGGGCTCTGGGTGGTAGACCTGGGCGCCTGGGCGCCTGGGGGGTGGGGCAGAAAATTCAGATTTTTTGTCTCTGGGCTCCATTTTTCCTCTGGGAAAAATACGCCTCTGGGAAGAGCAGAAGAAGAGACCCCTGTTTTTCCACAACCTTCATCCGGGCTTGAGCAGGAGACCATTAGCCATGCAATCGAGACTAGGAGTGTTAGCCCTATGCCCATAGCTCTTCTAATTGAATTTTGTCTTCCTTTATGTGTGCATTTTGATAGATTCATTTGTTGGTT